>NW_016690409.1:776341-863124 GCF_001604755.1 Lepidothrix coronata | reverse complement strand
GTCACATCCCGGTGGTACGCCGGCGTTGGCAGGGGACCCACCACGTACTCGGTGACATTGGGGTCTGGGTGGTACCCAAAATACAGCACTGTCAGTGCCTTTCGGGCGGGACGAGCCCTCCCGCCGTCCAGGAACCGCAGCACCTCTGCCTTGGCAGGGACCTGCAGATCCACGGAGGCGATGCAGTTGTCCGAGGGTTTGGCACGCGAGGCATCAACCAGCTGCACCCCGAGGTTTCCCTGCAGGTACCGCACCACTTGCGCCATCTCCTCGGGTGTCAGGTCAGCAAAGACCAGGCTCTGGCCATCCTCGGTGTCCTCCTGCTCCGTGGGCAGGTGTTGGCAGGTGCTGGGCGCCCTTCCTCTGGTCAGCAACATGCAGACCAAAGCGAATATCGTGGCTAACGCCAGACCGAGGAGGATGAGCACAGTTTTCACATTCATGCCTGTGGCTGGTCCGGCAGTGTTCACAGCAGCCTTCAGAGCAGGCTTTCCAGCTCCTGCCTCTCTCAGTTTATGCTGCACTGGATGGATTAGCAAAGAAAGTACAAAAGACTGGGAGAGGCTAGGGGAGGAGATCTGAAATCCGTGGTGACCAGCTCTCTCAGCTGCAGCCTCCTCTGTCTTTCTCCACAGCAGTGCCCTGAAAGAACTTGTGGAGATGCAGGGTCAGTGACTCAGACAACTTCCACATAATTCCGTTACTTTTTCAGTCCAGCCTGGCTTCCTGAGGCTGCCTGTAAAAACGGAGATCATGCAGTCAGCCTGAGGTGGCTGCGATCACTGCGAAGCTCTGACAAGCTGGGAATTGTTGTTACACTGTACAATTTCACCTCTTTGCAACTCACCCATTTTTCTTGTTTATCAGGCTCCTTCCTTGTAAACATTGTCCCTGGCAGCACCATTCCAAGCTTGGAGTTACTTTTTATTTTATTTTTTTCAGTCTTCCACATGGTAGCCTTTGCTGAAAACACATCCTTCTGTGTAGCAGAAGAAAAACTTTGGCAGGCATGGAGGTGTAGCTCAGGATGAGAATCAGGCCCCAATGCACTGTGAACAACCAGCTCTTAGTTTGCACCTCAGAACAGCTCCGAACCAATTAATCCCCAGCATTTCACTGCCACAGGATCGTGCAGCCTTTATCTCTGCCTCCAATTCACAGATAAACCGAGATGCAGCTTCCAAGAGGTTCCCTCAAGGACAGAACCATCACGAACCTGTGCCCAGCTGCAGCTGAGGGCAGTGGCCACTATTGGTGCTGCCAGGCCACAGTGCCCAGGCTGAGCAGCCACAGCTGCCCTCTGCCACCCTGCCAACAGTCTCTGCTGGCCTTGTGGAGCTGTTCAAAGGCACTGGCAGAACAAGGCAGCCAGAAGGACTCGGTGCTCCATCCTGCCACGCAGCAGATGCTCGGGGCAGACCAGACACACCACACTGGCTACAGTCCCTGAGCTGGTGCTGAGTAAGACAAGGCATCCAAGAGAACCAGGGCTGGACATTCAACCCAACATTTCCACTCCTGCTGCCAGCCTGACCTCATCTCACCCTCGTCTTCTCTTCCTCTTGTCAGAGTTTCCTGGTGGGAAACAGCCCCCACCGGCCTCCTGTTCTTCCTCTGTGGCAGATCCTACCTGGGGCTCAGCCCCTCTCTAGTCCTCCAGCCACGCTCAGGCACCACGCTGGGAGGCAGAAGGCCATGTTGCTGTAGGACACGCTCCATTATCCTCACCTCCACTCGCAGCCTCAGCCTTCTTTGGCCTGGGACATGCTTGTCCCCGCTCTGCCAGCACACAAGGCTCTGCCTCACCATGCCAGGAGAGATTCAGAGCCACAGCACTCACTTCACATGGTCGCAGTGCCAGCAAAGGAGCTCACTAGCACAGACACGAGCAACAGGGAGAGACAGGACAGATGAGAACAGAGCCTTGGCTGCACAGGATGCAGCAGCCACAGGTTTGGGAAGTACCTGCTCTCATCGGCTCACAGTGGCAAAATTGGATGCCTCTGAATAATCCCAAATTAGGCAAAGCAGCGCTGACTCCCAAGTCAGTCTGTCAGTCCACATAGTCAGTGAGGCTTGGGGGATTACCTGGGGTTAGGCTTGAAAGAAAAATTCCCTTTTGGTGTAGGCCTGGAACATGGCGGAGTGCAGAGCAGCAGCACTGCTGTCCCGGTTCAGGTTTGGAGCACAGCCAGGACATACCTCCTGCCTCTCAGGAATGGAACAAGTGTTCTGCTGCCACACACACGGGCACAGCTGGGCCGAGACTACAGCAGAACCTCCATGGCTGCATGACAGAGCTCACATGGACCTTTCCTTAAAGAAGTATACAAAGAGCAGATCATTCAGGTTTGACTTTGCCTCTTGGATTTGCATCCCGAGTCCCTCAAAGCCACAGCACAGGCTGCAATTACAGAAGGGCCTTTTCCAAGCAGCACAGCAGTAGTTTAAGGTTATTGGATAAACTCCACAGGCCTTCCTGCCCCACAAATCACAACTCAACCCTGCAGCTGGGCCGGGAGAGATCTGAAAATAGAGTGTGGGAACACTCCCCATTCTGTGCATGTCGGAGACTTGAAAGAGAAACCCTAATCTGTACTGACATCCCCATGACAAACCAACCACAGCACGTACCCCAGAGCTGCGGGACATGGATGGCAGCTTTCTACACTGCCTCTGCCCCACTGCAAGGCCTGTGCCATGGAGGCCATGACTGATACCGGGTTTTTTTAGTACCATCTGTTTCTGCTGGACTTTTCAAGCTCTGGTTTATGGATCTGCTTCAGAATAAACAAAACAGCCCTAAATCCACCTCCATCTTGCAGCAGGAACTTCAGGAAGGAGAGTAATTAACTGAGCCTGCAGTACCAGGAAACCTGTGTTGATAACTGACTGATGAAAAGCAATGATGGATCTTCAGGGGCCCCCCCACACACTGGAATTGCTTGTGTACCTTCTCTAAAAGAAGCCTGAAGCAGCTTAAAGCTAACCTAGAATTAAAGAAATTGCACATCTCCCTAACAGCAGTGTAACTTGTTTATGACCTGCTCGGCGCACGTACTGCTTCCCACATCCCAGTTCCCCAGTGCAATCAGCCTGTCACTGCCCCACATCCCATATGGAGAATTCACATCCTACCCATGTTTTATTTTGGCTACACAGTCACTTTTAGGCACTGCCCATTAGTACATCTTATATTTGCTAAATTGCCCACATTCCCCAAACAAAGTGAGGAAGGAGGGAGTTTGCTGCAGTTTCACTCACACAGAAAGGTAGAGGTGGAAAAAAATAGCATGTGAAATTTATAGAAACCCAAACTAGACAGACAGCTTTTGGCCTGGGGAAACTCTGAGTTGGTGACTGTGACAGCTGGGGAAAGGGCACAGTACAGAAAAACCCCCGCCAACACTCCCGACACCAGCAAGGCTTGAGTAAACCCCACACCAGAGCTCAGACTCTAAGAAGTTCCCACTCCCAAAGCCTCACCTCATGGGGCCAGCTGGTACAAAACACAACAGTGGAACTGCCTGACCCTTCCCCATGCTGGCTGTGCTGCTGGCAGCGCCTGTGGCTGCACACAATGGCTGAGCCATTATTCTCTTCCCCTGCATGTAAGCCGGGACGTCTCAAGGACTGATGAAGCTGAGCCCTGACCCCACACTGCCACTGCTCCCAGACTCACCAACATCACAGACAACAAACCCTCTCCCAAACACCCCTGCCCCCATGGATGAACCCTGCTCCCTGCCAGCACCTGCCCAGACAACAGTCCTGGGTGCTCCACCCTTCCACAGGACTACTGGCACCAGCTTCTTCTTTTGCTGTGGTGAGGAGGAGCCCCTTGTGCTGCACCACATCAAGTCCTGCCAGCAAGTCCTTCCCCTGGGCTCTGGCTCCAGCCATCTCGACCCCAGAGATCTGTGTGCAGCTCAGTGCCCCCTCCCTGCACGAGTCGGGCACCTGCAGGGCTTTCCCACACTGCAGGAGGAACCTTCCTCCACAAGCACCTGCTCCTGTTCCTGGGCAGCTGAAGGTGCCAGCTGGGAGTCCCAGTCTGTGGCGGCCACTCCCAGGGCCAGTCACAGGCCCTGCAGCCCTGCAGCTGGGGTACAGGACACTCTGGGAGTCCCCAAGTGACCTCTGAGAGGCCTCTGGGCCCCAGTCGCAGTGCATCAGGCACGGAGGGAGTACAAGAACGGGATGATCCCTAGGGAGAGCAGAGGGCACTGTGGCTGGGGACAGCAGGGCAGCCACCGTTCCTTGGGCATCACACGCATGGAGCAGCCAGGAATAATGGACTGTGTGCCCAAGGAATAACTGACTGTGTGCCCAATGGTCACATGGCACTGCATCCAGGTGCTGCAGGACAGCCCAGAGACACCTGCCCAGCAGAGCAGCCCCAGAGCAGCTGCACACCCAGAGAAACACAATGCAAAGTCCCTGTGTCTATCTGAACTGGGACGGCCCGAGTTCCACACTGGGCTGAGACGGGACAAATTCCATCAAACCCAAGCCCGTGGGCCCACGTGAAGCATGCTGGAGGAACAGGAACAACCTACACAGCAGTGCAGAGCATTTACAACACAGTCAAAAAGAGGAATGAGGAGAATGCAGGAAGGAGCAACTGAATTCGAGAAAGGCAGGACCAGAACAGGACACTAACACTGCATGGCCTGAGAGCCCAGCATCACACACAAGGGGCTGCCTTGAAAGAATTCCAAGTACCTTATTTTAATTTCTTGACATGGTAAAAGTTTACATACGTTCATCTGGCAAAGAGAGCTGAACAAATTAAAAGGAATCAATACAAAGAAACACAAGGGGAAGTGCTGCTCCCAGACAGCAGCTCAACGCAGTTGGTTTGTTACTGAATATTTATTAGCGGGAAGACTAAGAGTTGACTTACTACAAACAACAACAGAAGAGTCTATAGCAAGGGCCAGCGACCTGCCACACTTCAGGCAAATCCCTGGGAAACCAGCAAGAGCCATGGCTCTTAGATGTGGAAGCAGAAAAAAAAAAAACCAAAAACAAAGTAAAAAAAAGAAGGGGAGAAAGTTCATTCCATTTGTCACTGTTGTTACAATGAGATTAACACAACTCTTAAGGCTACTGCACAGTAAGAATATACAGATGTAACAGCGAGACCTGGGAAACAGCGAGGTTCCTGAAACAAATGATTTAACATTCCCTGATTAGGGGACTTAAGTAGAAATACTATAAATAAGAAAAATTTGAAGCCTGCAGCGTTATGGGCCCACTTGCCACACACAAAAACTGATGCAACACAACCAGTCATTTCCAAAGGGGTTTGTAATGGACCATGAAACGTTCTGGCAGCTTAGCGGAGTCACCAGGCACAGGAACGTGCCCTTTGCAGGGGAAAGACTGCAAGGTCTGCAGGGTACCAGGTGGGTATTGGCCACCCTCACCCCTGAGCACCAGCTGTGGCAGCCAGCCTGCTCTGCCCAGGCACTGGGGAGCACTGCCAGGGACAGGGGGGCTCGGTCTGACCACATGCAAAGATATTGGGACTTTAGCATCAGACCTCTGGCCCCTCCCTTCCCTCAGCCTGGGCAAAAGCATCTCATGCCAAAGGGGCACTGGGACGTATGTGAAGAAACATTAGTTTTAGCCAAGGAAGTGGCTCTAGTCAAATGGCAGAGGAGCAGAAGCCACCTGAGCTCGTGACAGCCAGGACAGCGCTGGCCCTAGTTCGAAGCACCACCTCGTACTCTGCACTGATCCAGACAGAACTGACAAGGCAGAGACCCATAGGGCAAGCTCTGCCAAGCCAGGAGAGAGACAGAAATGGAGTGCAGATTGCTCAGTGGCACTGGAGTATGGCTGCTGCCACTGGCCCCAAGGGGCAGGGTCCCTGGTCAGTGCAGAGCTGGTGGCAGAGGGGCCCAGCCACAGCTGGCAACAGGGAGGGAGCTCCCCCCCTCTGGAGTGCCACCCTCTGCCAGGCTGTCTGCCCCATTCCCAGAGACCCCAGTGCAGCCACCAGCCAAAAGGTGGGACAGGACAAGAGCTTGGTCTCTAGTGTTGTTCCCAGTCAGGTAGGAAGCAAGGCGTGAAGGAATGTCCCTGCCTGGCTGCAGCAGCCTCTGGGGTGCCCAATGCAGCACAGCCTCTACTACCAGTGACTAGAGGGAGGGAGAGCTCCTGAGACCTGAACAAAACCAATCACAAAACTAGGCGAGAATTTCTTTAGAGTTTAACTAAGAATGCAATACTATTTCCAGCCAGTTTCCCATCTCGATAGTCACGTAACAAACCAAGGCAATGACGGTCTTTAGTTGACTGAACAGTTCTCAAGTTCAAACGTTGACACTTAATAGAGGGTCTCAGCATTGCTGCTCCGAGGCCTCTTGATCTTCTCAATGTTTTTAAGGATCATGTCATGCAAAGTGACCTGCAAAAAGGGAGAACAGGACTCAGACAGGAAGGGTGAAGCCATCCAGTGTTCAGCATTCACCACGAGCACTGGTTACCACAGCAGCACCACTCCCCTTGGCACCACCCTCAACCCCCATGTGCAACTACACACTCAGCTAAAGGAAGGGCTTCCTTCAGCCAAACCTTACAGAAGCCACTGTACATAATATCAGAAACATTTATTCAGAGACCTCAGGATTAGCTTGTACTGTATGAAGAGCTTAGGATCACAGACTCCCACAGAAGGGGAAGGAATATTTTATGCTAGAGCCTTGTGAACACTTGGAAACACCTGCATGTCTAGAGAATGGTGGAGAAGCAACAGTCAGCTCCTGCGGCTCAAGTGGAGCAGGCAGGTTTCCTGCCAGGAGCGGGCACGCTTGCAGGGAAAGGGGAGAGGAGCAGCAGCAGCAGGAGCACAAAGGCTTTCCACTGCTGTGCTGGGAGCCAGTGTGAGCTCTGTGTTTTCACTTACATATTGATTCCTCAGCTCTGAAATGATCAGGCGCAGACTAATGTACTCCTTCTCGTCGATCTCCGTCACGGTGCGGCGATAGTCCTCCTGCCGAGAGAGCGCCCGAGCTCAGCCAGGCCTCCCACACTTGAGGGGGGCTCCTGCCTCCCACAAAGGAACCTCCCCCCTTCAGCTTATTGCCCTCCATCCCTGTATGATTCCCCTCTTCCCCCAAGACCCTCAGCTCAAAAAAGTCCCGAGAAGCAGCAGCATGAACATGCAGATCTTCACGTCCCCAGCGACTTACCACATGAGGGTACTTGGCTATTTTGGAAACCAACTTTGCTCTTGTGATATAGTATCTGGTAACAAAACGGAGAGACTAAAGATCAGATAAACAGCACCAGGATGGCTTTTTTCTGGTCCCAGCTGCCCTGTAACAGCTACGAGGCCTTTACAAAACATGTTCTTTTTCCAAGGGGATCCCAAAAAAGAAGTCTGTTCTTGCACGCCTACCTAGAAATCTGGTCCAGGTAGGACGCTGCCTCACTCTCCACAGTCCGAAGCTCAGCGACTGTTTCCTCCTGACAGTAAGACAAGGAAGCCATTAGCTCCAAGAGGCTGCAACTGGCCTTCAGGGCTCAGAAGGCAACATCTCAGCAGTAGCACATCAAGCTCAGGTTTGGATTTTAAGACCTAACCCACTCCCAAGACTGCAGCTGCTGGACACCATGAACTGACTCAGAGGAACCTCAGAGATCCAAGTCCCTGGAGCACAGAGCAGTGCCTTACCTGAATAGAAACACCAAAGTTGTTCCCATCCTCTATCCTGGGGATGAGAAGCTGCACCCACATTTTGACCTGCAGTGGAAAGATCACAACGCTGACAAATGCCAACATCTCCACAAAGACCTCTCTTAGAAATGTTAGCAAAATCTTCTCAGGCTCCTGCCTTTGCCACACAGCTCACAATAAACTGTTGCAGGTCCCACATGCACCTGCAACACTCCTGAGGAGATCACTTCCCACATGGCTGGGGTGCCACTCAAGCCAGCACAGGGGATTCCCATGGGAAGTTCTCCTGACCATAGCACAGGAGCTCTTGGCAGGGGTCTGTGCCTGTGCAAAAGGAGGGCAAAGCAAAGCCTCACAAGGCCTGATAACAGAGGTCCTCCTCCTTCAGGTGAACAACTGAGCTCCCTGAGGGCTTCACCTGCCTCCCAGCCCATAGACAGGGCAGTAGTACCCCTGCCTTTCCCCATCTCCAGCACAGAGGGGTCTGCTCTCTCCACAGCTTTGCCTCTCCAGGAGCAAACCCAGCCCACTGCCTCCCCTTGCCCCAGGCCCACACCCACCGTATTGCACTTCTCGATGAGCAGCCTGATTTCTGGCTTCACTTTCTCAATGATGTCCACCAGCTGCTGGTTGCTTTTCAGCATCCCATTGGGCATCACGAACACTTTGGTACCTGCAGCAGAGACAAACCCCTGGCGTCAGAGACGCGCAGGAACCGCAGGGTCACCTGAGCCTCATCTCCCACACGGGCCAAAGAGGGACTGAGCCAGGCTATGGCCACCAGTGGAGAAGGGGAAGTGGGACGTGGGATAACAGCAGTGACCATAGGGAAGGAAAAGAGAAAACATGGAGCAGAGATGTGGCTGAAGAGCTTGAGGCTTCTGAGGCTGAGCACAACGGGTTTCCCTGGGAATTTCTGCCTCAGCTTAATCCAAAGCCTGGAATCTTCCTCCAGACAAAGAGCACAAAGCCACCAGATCAGCTGCCTCTGTCAGCAGGCCAAGCTCAAGCAAGTACTACTTATGTCTATCAGAGAAGTACTAATTATGCTTCTAGGAGCTGGAACCTGACTCCTCCACACCAGCACATCTGTGTGTTGGGCCCTGGCCCGCACGAGCAGCAGCTGCTGTCAGGGCAGGGCAAGTGGGGCTCGTGTGATTCACATCCCCAAGGCATCGTGCATTGGTTCAGGGGGCAGGCAGCAACACAGGGGACTCAAGGACTCTTACCCTGAAAGGTCTCTTCATGGTCTTCCAGCTTCCTCTTTTTCATATTTGGCTAAAATATACAAAATGTTTTACTCACAAACTAGCCGTAAGCTTATAACAGTGCTGCAAAGGAAACAAGGAAAACTTTGGAGTCTCTGCCACACTCCTGGCCTTCTAAGCATCCTTCTTTAAAGCCAAAAGGGGACTGCAAAGCACAGTGTTACCTCCAGCAGACCTCCCCAAGCAGCTCCTCTGTTTGAGAGACAAACCCCTGAAAGCCTTTGGGAGAGCCAAGGCCTGTTGTTAAATAAGAACATCCTACCCCAGCACAGAGCAAGCCATGCAGTTTTAATTAAGAGAAACCAGGATTACAGCCAAGAGAGTAACCTTACCCCATCCAGTCCATCATGGCTGTTGGTGAGAAGAATTGGGTCAGGCACTGGGAGGTTCATATCCGAATGGATCTGAGTAAGATCATGAATATTCAGGATGGGCTCCTGGAAAGTAAAGGAGATTTGTTATTTAACTATGAACTAACAAATTCTGCCACACGAAACACAAGGAGAAGACAAAAGATTCAGATCTCCTTATGCAGCTGTAAAATAAGGATGAATTAAAAGGAACAGCCCAACAACAGCCTGTGAGAGCTCCCTCAGCCCAAGAGCAGTGAGCCGAGTTGGGCTGGACTCAGCCATCGGCATCCCTGGTGCTGCCAGGGACAGTCTTAGATAGATAAAAGTAAGAGATCACACAGAGCAAACTGGAAAAGGCAGCACCCCTCCAGAGCCACTGGCACCTCAGTGCACGTGAGCCACCAGCTGCTCCCTTGTGTCTCTGCAACAAGGGGAAATGCAGAGAACACAACCAGGATGAGACCTGCTACATTGCTGGAAAACAGAAAAGGATGCAGAGCACAAGGCACACCCTACCTTAAGGAACCCATCGAGTTCTAACAGCTTCTTTGGGAAAAAGTTTGCTACGAGGTCTTCAGCCTGAGAGAGAAAGAAGAGACAGCAGTGTGAAACAAGGCCATGAGGCAGGAACACCAGGGAAATCATCCGTCCACAGGCAAGAAATGGGAGAGAACACAAATCCTTCCTGCTGCCAAAACCACCCTCAGCCCAGGTGAGGAGATGCAGGGAGAGCCAGGAGGCTCAGGAACCTCCCTGCAGGGGGTGACTGATGCTCTGGGTGCTGCTGAGCTTCCCGGGGAGCACTGACCCGCACTCAAGTCTGTCAAGAAGGTAAAACCAAACAGCCCCTTTCCTGCTTTCGGTGGGACACTCACCTCACTCGTGATCCGCTCCCTGAAAGAGTCAACCTGCAGAGGGAAACAGCGACAGGTCAGGGCCGCTCCGGAACAGCGGGGCCCGGGAAGGCCGCGCACTGCGCCCCGCAGCCGCACCCAGGACCTCCTGGGGAACGCGGGGCAACGGGAAGAGCCTGCAAACACCGAGCGAGAGCTGCCCGTGCGGGCTGGGCTCCGGGCGCTGTGGGGAGACGGAAGATCCGCCGGGCCATCCCGGGCCAGTGGCCACGCTTCGCCAGGGCTCGGCTCGGGGGCGGCCGCAGCGCAGCCCCGGCCGCGTCCCCGCCCTCCCGGCGCTCCCGCGGGGCAGCGGGCGGGGCGGGCGGGCCGCGCTCGGCGGACGGAGTAGAACGGCCGGGTGGCACCGCGGGGCGGCACCGAGCCCGCCCCGCCCTGCGCCCCGGGCCGGCGCCAGCCCAGCTCGGCGCGGGCCGCGGGGCAGAGGCGGGGGGGCGGGCCGGACCGGGCGGGCCGGACCGGGCGGGCGGGGCGGGCGCACCTTGAGCTTCACCTCCGGGTCCACCTTGAGCAGCGAGGCCATGGCGGGTCCGGTCTCGGGGCCGCTCCGCTCCCCCTGGCCCACACCGGAAGTGACCTCACGCCGCGCGCCCGCCAATGCCGCGCGCGCCCGCCGCCCGCGTGACCCCCGCCCTGCGCGCGCACGCGCCGCCGGGTCCTGGCCGCTCACACACGGCCCCGCCACCACCACCCGCCGCCGGGGAGGGGCTACGGAAAATGGCGCGGGCGGCCCCGCGCGCACACACACTCCTGCCAGGACCGCGCCCCGCGCGCGTCACGTCCGGCGCGCGGCGATGGCGGGGCGCGCGCGGGCGGCGCGATGGAGGCAGCGCGGGCGGGCGGCGGCACCGCGCACGTCAGCTTCGTGTGCCAGCGCTGCCTCCAGCCGCTCAAGCTCGACACCTCCTTCAAGGTCCTCGACCGCCTCACCATCCAGGAGCTCACCGGTACCGCCGGCGCGGCGCGGCGGGGCGGGGCGGGGGACTGGGGCCCGGGGTGAGGCCCAGGCGCGGGCCCGGCTGACGCCTCCTCTCCCGCAGCCCCGCTGGTGACTGCCGCCCCTGCCCGGCCCGGGGACGCGCACGAAGAGGAGAGCGCCCTGACGGAGGTACGGCGGGGTCGGGCGCGGCGGGGCGCGGCGGCGGCTCCGCCGGGCCCCCCGGTGACGGTGCCCCCTTGCCCCCAGGAAGCCTTCACGGAGAATCGGCAGGATGGCGTGTCCAGGAGGTTCATCCCGCCAGCCAGGTACGGCCGCTGTCACCGCGCTCCCGCCGGGCCCGGCCCAGATTGGAGCCCTCCTGCTCCTTCTGCCCAGCCCGAGCCGGTGCTACGGGAAAAGGTCCCCACCGGACCTTAGAGCCTCCCCCGCGGGAGCCCCGTGGCCCTCGGGCTGCTCGGCAGTTTGGACACACAGAACTACTCAGCACTCGGGGGGCTGCTCCTCAGCTGTGGGTCAGACCTGGCAGAGCCCCCAAAACGCGGGCTGCCCCCGTGTGCTCCCCCACCCTGGCCCAGCCCCAAGTCCAGGTCTGGCACTGGAGCTGCCTCCCCGTGCCCCTCAGCACTCACCTCAGTAACATTCTTTCCAAGAATGATGTCAACAGAAAGTGCCAACAGTTTCACCCTGATCGGGGAGGCGTCGGATGGCGGCACCATGGAAAACCTCAGCCGGAGACTGAAGGCAAGTGGGACTTGAGCTGGTAAACTCGGGTTCTTGTGAATGCAGTACCAGTTTTGCTTGATGCCCTGCAAAACTAAACTGCAAAGTTCTGTGAAGTACTGGCCTTCCAGGGGCTTAGTTGGTGAGTAGTTCAGTAAAGCTGAATTGTATCAATCGATATTTGACCCCCAAGGAAGACTTTGCCAACTGGAGCCCCTGAAAGCCAGCAGGCAGCTGCCTGTGGCTCCACTTGCACTAAGGTGAGCTCTTTCTGCAGGTCACCGGCGACCTCTTTGACATCATGTCTGGGCAGACAGATGTGGATCACCCCCTGTGTGAGGAGTGCACAGACACCCTGCTGGACCAGCTGGACACACAGCTCAACATCACAGAGAACGAGTGCCAGAACTACAAGTGAGTGATCCAGAGGTGACCTGAGACCAAGTTGTTGTAGCTTGAAGCGGGATCAGCACGGAGAGGTCGGGGTTGGCAAGAGGTGCAGGGGCTGCCACAGAAGCGAGGACTGGCAGTGGAGCACTTCCCAGGATCCTTGTTTTTGTAATCCTATCTGCTCTCCTTTAGGAGATGTCTGGAGATACTGGAACAGATGAACGAGGATGATAAGGAGAAGCTACAGACAGAACTGAAAGAACTGGCACTGGAGGAAGAGCAGCTGATTCAGGAGCTGGAGGACGTGGAGAAGAACCGCAAGATTGTAGCTGAGGACTTCGAGAGAGTCAGGGCAGAGGCTGAGCGGCTGGAGCAGGAAGAGGCTCAGTGAGTGAACTGTCCCTGCAGCCTGTGGTGGGGGTTGGAGGCAACAAAGAAATGAGGTTGTAATGTGAGAAACCTGTAAATGTTCCCAATGGCTTGTTCTCTGCAGAAGGGAAGGTGGCCAGACCAAACTGACCCACAGAGACATCCCTCTGATGTAAGAGGTGGCACTTAGCACTTCTTGTCTTGCTTTTGCTCAAAGGTATCAGAAGGAATACTGTGAGTTCAAGAGGCAGCAGCTGGAGCTGGATGATGAGCTGAAAAGCGTGGACAACCAAATGCGCTATGCCCAGATGCAGTTGGATAAATTAAAGAAAACCAATGTGTTCAACGCGACCTTTCATATCTGGTAACGTAGACACTGGAGTATCGTGTCCCTTTGCTTGGAAGCTGCAGTGTGGGGCTGTTTCAGTCACACTGCATTCAACAGGAAAGGTGCAAGCCAGGTCACAGTTACCCCCCAGCCCCGGCTCCCAGCAGCGGCAGCTGAGCAAGGTGTGCCAGGCTGTGGGACTGGTAAATGGCTCCTTCACCAACCCCAGTAACACTGGGACCCTCTGTGCCAGCCAGCAGTGACACTGGCATTGGAAGTCACAGAGCAGGTGGTTCAGGGGGGCTGGTTGCATTTTTTTAGTTGTGTTTTTATGAAAAAAAAGAAGACAAGTGGCTGGTATTTACATGCACTTGTTGAGCAAAGTCCCAAACCCTCCGTGTGTGTGGCACGCTGTGTGTGCCGTGCTGTTGGGACACAGCCCCTGTTTGGTTCTTGTGCCAGGAGCTGTTCCCAGCCCAGCACACTTACTTATAATTCCTCTTATCACAGGCACAGCGGGCAGTTTGGCACAATAAACAACTTCAGGCTTGGCCGCCTCCCCAGCGTTCCTGTGGAATGGAATGAGATCAACGCTGCCTGGGGCCAGACAGTGCTGCTGCTGCACGCCCTGGCCAACAAAATGGGCCTGAAGTTTCAGAGGTACACACAGTACCACCCTTACAGCCCAGAGAAAGGCAGGGCAGACTGAGGTGCCTCTAAATCCTGTCTCTTTTCAGATACCGTCTTGTCCCCTATGGCAACCACTCGTATTTGGAGTCCCTCACGGATAAATCCAAGGTGAGAGATCCTGCATGAATCGTGGGACGCTGACCTTGAGTGCCAGAGCCCTGGTCATCCTGGGAATGCAGCAAACAAACTTGGTCTTTGTGAATGTGGGGTCCAGGAGAGCTGGCTGCCCCAGCTCCTCCAGCATGGTAACATCTCACTCCACATCCTGTATCAAGGCACTGGTTCTGCCAGCCTGTGGTGTTAAAAGTGACAGAACTGTTGAATACACCATAGCTGGCTGGAGGCAGATGGCATGACTTGGGGTGACTGGCAGGTGGATGAAGCGATTTGGGATTGGTGGAGGTCAGGAACGCATGGCAGGCACTGAGACAAAACCAGTCACACTCGCTCTGTGCCACCAACTGTTTCTGGGTGTCCTGTGATGAATTCAAGGCTCCCATGAAGCTAAAGAGCTGCAGTGACTGTATTTAAAACAAGTGCTTGGGGTGTCTAATACAAACCTCTTTTCCAGGAGCTCCCCTTGTACTGCTCTGGAGGCCTGAGGTTCTTCTGGGACAATAAGTTTGACCACGCCATGGTGGCGTTCCTGGACTGTGTGCAGCAGTTCAAAGAGGAAGTGGAAAAAGGTGAAACTCGGTTTTGTTTGCCTTACAGGTGAGTGTTGCCACATAACTGTCAAATTAACCCCTGTGTGCTGTCCCCAGCACTGCTTGGTGTTTCAGTCCTGGCTTTCTGGACTCATCTGGGATTCTTTATCATGTGCACTTACTAGTTTAATTGAAATTTAAAGCCAGTCCCCCTGAGGCTTGTTAGGTTCCCTTTAAAAACAAAGTGTTTTTACGGGATGGTATTAATGTCAGATTGAAAATTTAGTGCTTGATGTCATACTGAGATTAAATGTTTGCAGGAGGAATGCACTAATAAAACCTTGTGTGTGATACAGGATGGACGTGGAGAAAGGAAAGATTGAAGACACAGGTGGCAGTGGTGGCTCTTACTCAATTAAAACACAATTTAACTCCGAGGAGCAATGGACAAAAGCACTAAAATTCATGTTAACTAACCTGAAATGGGGCCTTGCCTGGGTCTCATCCCAATTCTATAACAAGTAACCATGGTCATAATTTGACCTGGCAGCTGTGGGTGTCTGCATTAACGTTGGAGAAAGGCAAGTTAAGATGTTTCTTAATATTAACCAGTACAAAATGTTTACAATACCAAAAATCCACAAGACACTTTATTTAAAATGCCATTATTACAAGTAGTTTATAGAAAAGCAATATGCAAAGTTGTATCATTGAGTTGAACAGAATAAACTCAGCTATTAAATGGATGCTAAACTGGTACTTTTGGGGTTTATGGCCAATGTTACAAACACAGGGAATAACATGGAAAAACTCAGAACTCTGCCTGGTCATTAAAGAGTAACTACAGTTTGAAGTAAAGTTTTCCCAGTCACATCAGCACTTCTTTGTACCACTGAGCTTAAACAAGGTTTGATGCCACTTAAAACAGTTTGTAATCCCTCCTGCAGCCTATTCCTGCACAGGGCTGCACTGAGGAAACACTAAAACTATTCCTTGCTCTGAGTGCTTTCCTTCAGCTCTGCCTGGCACAGCACAAACCCTGGCACTCACAGGGCACCTGCCTGGGCATCTGCTGTCATGACAGGATTCTGTCCTTGTCACAGTGCTGGTCGTTACTGGCTGTGGTAGGGCAAGAGCAAAAGTGTTCCAAGTGCTGGCAGAGGGGAAATAGTCGCAGGCAGCTGGAGATAGGGATTTTAGAAAAGCAGCAGGTGGAGACAGCACAGCACTGTTTGTAACATGGGTGTCAGAGCTGCTCCCAGCAATCCTGGTCATGGCTGAGCAGGCACAGCAGCACCTTTCGGACATGACTACTGTGAGGGGTCTCTTCAGTCAAAGGGAACTTCGACCCAGCTTAAAAGATGCACCTCTTACAATAAACCTCTGGGTCCCAAAGAGGCATTTCTAAACACTGCTGTGCTGCTGGGCCTCCCTTCAAATCGTGATTGTGATGCCTGGCAGGCTGAGCTTTGCTAATTCACACATGACTGACAGGCTGTTCCAGAACCCCTGGTGCTCAGGACCAAAGGTAATCCCGAGCTTTGCTGGGAGCCCAGGTGGTGTCACAGAGGAGGAACTGTGGGTTCAGCAGTGTGACAGTTCCAGACAAGGTGGTTCTATTTCAGGGGCAGAATCCTGCCTTTGGGAGCTTTGGTCCCACAGCTCCCATGGTGCTGCCTGGGCACGGCGCTGCCCAGGATGCGCCTCAGCACCGCGTACGAGAACTCCTTGATGCTTTGTGGAGTAATGCCAGTGATACAGTTCAAATGCTCCACAACCTGAAAACAGAAAAGATAGGGTGCCTAAAGGCCGTGAGTTTACAGCCCAACGAGTAACTGCTCCATGGGCACATTTCACAGGCAGTTGTCCCACAGGATTGCTTCTCTACCTGCCAGCAAAACGCTGCCGGTGGGGGTTTGTCCTGGCTGTGAAGCACTGAAGGCAAGGACACACACCAGTGCCAGTACATGCTGCACCACACCATGGCCTCCTGAGGCCCAGGAACTTCCTGCTAAAACCCCTGAGATGTTCCCTCCCTCATGCCACTGCCAGCAGAGCCCCACCTATCTCCTTGCTGTGCTGAAACAGATAAACCACCCTGGCGTCGTGTTCCTATAGAGCCAACACGCTCAGCAGCAACTGTACCTGCTCCCAGTGCCCAGGGCTCAGGATGAACATGCCTGTGCTGATGATTCCAACAGCCAAGAGCATGAAATCTTCCTTCACTGTCAAGAACTTGGCTCTGCAGAAGGAGAAGTGTGTTCAGGTGTAAAATGCTGCTTCACAGCTCAAAAGCACCCACTGCTGCACTTGCCACGGCCCAGGACACAACCAAGGCCTGACACTGGGAGCTGGAACTGATAGTGCATGGCTAGACTTTCATGACCAAGTAAAACACTCTGCTTGCCCCTGAAGCAGCTGTGGAGAAGCACGCTGCTGTGAACTGCTGTGAACTGCTGTATTAAGAAACAGTGCTGAAAGCCCCCCAAAATTAATTTTTTTAAAAAGATGCCCCAAAAATGGCATAATGGGAATTATGCTACTATTCATTAGCTTTTCTTAGGGTTTTAATTTCAAAGGGTTTTTAATTCATGGTCAGGTAAGACTCTTACACCTGCAGCTCGCTGGGTGTGGAGTTTTCGATGGCGATCTTCAGCAAAGTGTCGTAGATGGTCTCTCTGGACAGGTAGCAGAAGTCCAGCAGCTGCACACACATGTGGTGCAAGGGTTTAGCAGGAAGCAAGCACCCATTGTGTCCTGGCAGAGATCACACCATCAGCCCAACATTTTGGGTCAATAAATTAAAAATGTCAGGTACTGTAAGGGAGGGATGGAGGTTTCTGAGGAAAACTGCCCTGTCTCTGAATGCCACATGCTCCCTCAGCCTCAGTATAATTTCACTCACTCTCACATTCAGGTTGTCACACCTGGGCCAAGAAAATGGTGAGTGTAGAAAATGCAGCCTTACACCAGGTTTGGGGGGTTTAAACTGGCTGTCCAGCAACATTCTTCATGCTCTACAAAGGACAAAGTTCTCATCTGAAAAGTGAAGCCCTGGACAATCTGAACAGTTCCATGTGCAAAAATCTCTAATATGAGATGTTTCAGTTCAGATCAGCACCAGCTCTATTACCCTTTTAAAAAACTTCCTTCCCATTCTCTTTGATTGATATTCTCACCTAGAACCTCCAGAAGCAATTCCACGTAGGCCAACGGAGTGGACACGTTGATGTGGAAGTGCAGAGTGTTTAAAACAGCAAGCTCTGACTCCAGCAACTCCTGTTTAGTGTAAGAGTATTTTAAGGATTGCAGAAATTTTAAAGCTGTGTCACTGGTCACTCTCTGAAGAGGAAAAAAGAGAAAAGACATCTTCCAGGCAATAAGGCCCTTGGTAGGAACAAAGTGCTCCCTCACCTCCCTCCTCCCGCTGAGCACGAGGCTGCGACTCACCTGCCTGCCCTTTGAGCTGGCATGAGAAACCCAGCTTGGACCTTTCCCAGAGTTTTCCTCAACTCCATAAACCATCCCCAGGCAGGTGTGAACCCCTGTGGCCACACAATTTTTGACAACCACAGGCTAAGCGTTTCCTGCCCTTTTTTCCCCAGCACTGGGAGAACATTTCCCCGCAAATCGTCACGGGACAAGTGGCAATTTGCCTGCCCTGAAGGGAATGTCATGTCTTTTGCATTTCATTATCACTATTCCCTTTCAGAGAGGAAATCTATTTTTAAGAGAGGTGAACACACTGCAGATTGAACCCCACTGCTAAGGCAAGGACAGGCCGAGCTGGCTTACACTATAGTGCAGGGAGAGTTTGCTCGCGAGCTGAATGCACGACACGAGTCGCAGGACAAAGGTGTCGACTATCTGATCCCTCACAGAGCTCCAGCTGCTCCCTTGTCCTTGGGCACCACCTTTAACACTCCCACTGGAGGACTCCCACAGCTGTTCTACCTGCTTGATCATAAACCTGCAAAACTCACAGTTGCTCAGAGCACAGTTCTCTTTGCTGAGGAAGGAAGAAAGGCAATTCTACATATATTCAGAGTATACACAGAGCTGGTAATTTGGATTAAATGGATGAAGAGACAGAGCACTCGACACACAGAGAAGTAGTGTGTGGTTTGGGTGAGGGGACAGAGCAGGACAGGGCAGGACCGAGCATGGGCAGCGCAGCCAGAGAACAGGAAACAAACTAAGTGTTCCGGGCTCTTGTTACCTTTCAAGTAACTCCACTGCTTGGTACCTCGTCGATTGGTCCAAGCGCCATTTTTCAGACAAAAGGAATATAAATTCTGCAAAGAGCACAGCAGTCACTGGTTCAGTCTCCTGAAGCTCACTGTACAGCTGTGCCCTGCCCCAGGGGCTGCTGTAGCCAAGTCAGTCTCACCCACGATCCGCGTGTCCTTGAAGCTCCCGGCGTGCTCCGGCAGCTCACTCAGGTACTGCTCGTTCTCTGTGGCCAAGTGGATCAGCGTGTCCTCGATGATTTCAGGAGTGACCCCGCTGAACACGGGGCCTGGGTCACGGCCCCAGGGTTCCACGGGCACCGGGGACCCCATTTAATTTAGCAGGTTGGGGTCGAAGCCATAATGACAACAATGGTTCCACCAGCCCCACAGGGACAGGGCAGGGCCCCACCAGCCCCTCCAGGTGCCCAGAGACACGACTGGGAGGGCACGGCCCCTCGGCGAGGCTGTGTTAGGGCAGGGGCAGGGGCAGGTTCAGGCGATGGGTCCGGTTGCTGCAGATTCAGCCCGGCGCTCTCCGGGTCTCGTGACCCCGCTCCTTCAATCAGCGAGCACCGCGGCCGGCACGCGCCAGGCCTCAGCCAACCACTCGACGCCGCGCACCGCCCGCGCCCTCGGATTGGTCAGCGCCTGCCGCCGGATGTAACGTCACTGCGCCGCGCGGAGGCTGCGGGGGAAGATGGCGGCGCCGGAGGAACCGGGCGCGGTGGCGGCGTTCGCGAAGCGCATCGACCCGGCCCGGGAGCCGGGGCTCAGCCCCGAGCAACGCCGCCTTATGGCGCAGGTGGAGTACGCCCAGCGGCAGCGCGTCCTGCGGCGCCGGCTCCGCGGCCGCAACACTCTGCTGGCGCTCGGCATCGCCGCGGTGACGCTTGGCATCTGTATCCTCCGGGGCTGGAGCGGGGCGGGGCCAGGGAGTGCCGGGGCCACGCCCGCTGCTTTTCCTTAACCCCTCCCGCAGACGGGTACACCTTCTACTCGGTGTCTCAGGAGCGGTTCCTGGACGAGCTGGAGCAGGAGGCGGAGGCGGCGCGGGCGCGGGCCCGGGCGCGGGCCGAAGGCGCGGCGAGTTGAGCGCGGAACGCCCGGCCCGGTCCGGCCCGTGACTGAGCTGCCGCCCCCGCGGGGCTGGACGGGCCTCGAGCCCGGGGCAGCCACCCCCGGGGGTTCGGGCCTGCCCCATGCTCAGCGCGAGCCTGGGGAAGGTCCCGGGGGCTCCCCACGGGCAGCCCCCACCCCGAGGCCTTTGCCGGCACCGTGCCCATGGGAAGGACAGGGGTGCCCAGGTCCCACCACTCCTTACAATAAACCCTCTGACTGGAGACCGTGTCAGTGCCCGTGGAGCAGCTGCTGGGCAGAGCCGGGCTCAGGATCTCACCCCTTCAGGGGCTGCTGGGGCAGGATTTTCTGTTCTGCTCTTTATTGTGGCACAGCGAGGCCAGCAGCCACAGGTCCTGCCCAGTAGACACACACACACACTCCATTCGTATTCAATCCGTGTTTATGAAAATGTCTTCTGCACACCAGTTCTTAACAAACTTCTCCTGGATCCTGCGGCTCCTGGTGCTCCAGCTCCATCCTGTGACAGGGCCATGGGGAGCTCATCCCACCCCGTAGGGCGGGTGGGGGGCTCAGGCCCGTGTGGGAAGGGGGATGGAGATCAGTGGGTGCAGGGCTGGGGCGAGCAGGGGCTCCGGGGTGGGCTCAGCTCAGTGAAGCCACAAGAGGTGGGGACACCTGGCACATGTCCTCCAGCAAAGGGGCTGGGGACAGCGGGGAGGGCCCTGGGGACACAGGGTTGGAGGTGGGACAGACTTGCCCCCGGCCAGCTGCACTGCCCCTGCGGAGCCCGCAAGGTCCCCACCACAGGTCTGGGTTGCCCGGGGCCGGCACTGCCCTCCAGGGGGTGCAGGGGCTCTGCCCTGGGGCCACAGGCACTTGGATGAGGTAGTTCATGGAGTCACTGCTGGCCAGCTGGCTACTGTGGAGAGAGGTGGCCATGAGCTGGGAGCATGCCAGGATCAGCCCCCACCCCTCACCCTAACCCTCACCCCTACCCTTACCATGCGGCCGAGGTCGTCGGCGAAGGTCACCCCCTTGCTGAGCCGCTGCTCCTGCGAGCCCGTGCTGCTGCCGCTCAGCGAGTTACGGCGCATGATGCCTGCGGGGACAGCGGCCCTGAGCAGGGGCAGCGGCCCTGCAACACCCAGCCCGGAGGGATCCCACAGACCCTGCCCAGCTCAGGGCTCTGAGGGGAGCGGGAGCGGGGCTGTCACCTGCGGGCTGTGCCAACTCCAGGCGCTGCAGGCTGTTGCGGCGGGAGGGGTTGAAGCTGCCCTTGGAGAGGCGGCGCTGGCGGCTGGACAGCATCGCGGCAGGAGAGACGATGCCCAGTGGTGGCTGCTTCCCCATCCTCAGGTACAGCTCCTCAATTTCCTTCTTCTGGGCGCTCTGCAGCAGCTGCACCTCGGCCAGGTGCCTGCGGAGGACATGGGGTGTGGCAGCAGAGCCTTGGGGAAGGAGCATCGCCCTCCCACCTGGGGTGGGTGGAAAGACCTGTCCCCTTCTGCAGGCCCCACATCACCTCTTGGGTGCAGCCCACCCTCCTGCTCACTTCTGGCGCAGGTTCTGCAGCTCCTCCCAGATCTCCTCGTCCTCGCTCTCGGTGTCATCGCTGCTCACGTAGGTCAGGCTGCGGGGGTAGCTCAGCCACACCTGGCTCAGCACGGCCTGGGGGGTGCTGTCTGTGCCCTCCTCCCCAGGGCCTTCCTGGTCGCTCTCCAGCGGTGCCACTGGCATCGTGCCCTCCTTGGCCAGCACCTCCTCAGCCTTGGCTTCCTGCTCCGCTGCCTCCAGCACTGCATCCGAGTCGTTGCTTGAGCTGTGGCCCGTGTCGGGGACCGTGGGAGGCGGGGAGCCACTCACTGGCCCCACTTGCTGTTCTCCCTCGCTGCTGCTCCCGTTTTGCACAGGGGAGGGCGCAGGCAGGTCCTTGGTCGGTATAACGTGGAACCGGCCCAGCACCTGGGGCTTGGCTTCTGCTGGGGACAGGGGCAGCTGGTGGGGTTCAGGGCTCATGGGCTGGCGGGAACATCACGTGCCCAGCACGGGCACGGCCCCAGTGCAGCCCCAGCCGTGCCCCACCTCACCTTCGTTGATGGGTGAGAGCTGGGCCGTGCGCACGGCGGGGGCCGGCAACTCGGACACGATGAGTGAATGGCTGGGCTTGGGGGCACCGGGTGGCACCTGTGGGACCTGAGCACAATCAGCTGCCCCTTCCCACGTCCCCCCACATGTCCTGTTCCCCCACTGCTGCTCCTGGAACCCACTGCCCACTCATTCCTCCCTGTATCCAAGTGGTTCCACAAGCCATGAGGCTTCCTGTTCCCCTGCAGTTACCACCCAGCCCCCCTGGCACTGAGCTTCACCTCAGGCATCCTTGAGGAGCCTTTGCACCCCCATACTCACCGTGCTGCCCTCTGGGCTCCCTGGTGTGGACGAGCTCAGCGGTGGCAGGGGACTACCCACAGCCTCACTGTCTATGGGGTACATTGGGGCTGGTGCTGGGGGTGGGAAGGATATGGGCCCCCCGGCAGTGGGGACATCAGCCCCTGCTGACTCCAGGATCCCACTGCCAGCCGGGACTGGCTTGACTGTGCTGGTGGGGTCAGGGTAGACAAAGCGTGGGGCCCCCAGGACAAGACTCTCTGGCCGTGGCAGCAGTGGAGGGTAGAGGTGCCCACCCGAGCTGGCGATAGGGGAGACAGTGGGCAGCAGCGTTTGGGCCACGCTCATCACTGCCAAGGAGAAGACGTTGGCCAGGGTCAGGAGGGGGGTGGTGGGGGACCAGGATGTGCTGGTCACAGGCGGGCTCAGGGGGCTGCTGAGCTCAGAGGAGACAGGGGACGTGGGGAGAGGCTGTGGGGATAGGAGTGCTTGGGGCAGGGCTGGTGGGACAGGCCCCTCTGGGGTCCTTGTGGGGGTCTGTGGGAACACCGGTGACGACGTGAGCCAGGAGGGAGCCATTGAGATGAGTGGCCAGGTCTGCACGGAGCCTGCAGAGAGAGGAGCATCAGGAGTGGCTCCCGAGTGCCCCCTCCTTCCCTCCCCACCCAGGCACCCCAGAGCCTTGATCCAGCGGCCCCAGTGCGATGGACACGCCCAGCCCTGCCAGTGCCAGTACCTGCGGGGGCCTCCAGCGGTGCCGGGGCTGCTGGTGCCTCTGCGGGGCTGGCCAGGTCAGTCTCTGACGGGGAGCGGCTCAGTGATGGCGGGATGGGGGACTGCACAGAGAGTCTGGGACTGGTGCAGCTCAGATCTGCAGCACAGGGGTGACAACCAGGCTCAGCCAGGGCAGGACATGCCCCATGAGACCCCCCCAGGCTTGGCTGAAGCTGTCCCCCACCCTGCATGGGGCTTGGAGGGGACAAGAAGAGCCCACTCAGGGGCACAGACATACCACTGAGCGAGGATGAGGAGGAGATGGAGCGCGAGAGCCCCTGCAGCTGCAGGTCCACCTGCAAGGAGGATGAGCTAAGCCCAACACTGGGGCAGAGGCCCTGGCCGAGCTGTGCTAAGCCCCACCCTGGCCCCACTACCTGCGGAGACAGGAGCTGGAGGCTGTGCCAGGCAAGGGACCACCACCACTTGTCACAGCAGTGGGCAAGTGACCACAGGAGGACCCTGTACCCTAGCCCCCTTCCCCCCGGGCTCTCTGGGACCAGGCAGCACCCCCAGGCACGCTCAGCATCAGCAGCTTTGCCAGCACTGGCAGGGTCGGGCTGGCACTCACGGGGCTGCCCACGCCACCCTCAGCCTCCGGGCTCCTGGGCAGCTCGGCGCCGCTGCGCCCGTCCTTGCGGAGCAGGGTCTCCACGCGGTGGATGATGTCCCGGATGCGGTTGATGAAACCATCCCGCTCTGACTTGAGGATGAACTCGTTGTGGACCTGGGGGCAGAGGGGCTGGTCAGCACCTAGCACAGCCGGGCAGATCCTCGCCCTCACCCCGCACTCACCATGACAGCTGCGATTTCCTCCGGGTTGTCCCCATCCAGGTCAAACTTGAAGGTCACCATTTTGTTGTTGTAGGTCTGCAGCTGGCACTCCACCACCCGGTCACTCTTGTCGGAGATCTGTGGGTGGCAGAGCTGGCTCAGTCTGAGAGCGCCTGCCTGGTGCCCGCCTGGCACCCGTGGCACTCACGTTGGTTATGCGCAGCCTGGACCGGGCTCGGCGCCGCAGCAGCTTCCCCGAGGCTCGCTTGGGCGGCAGCTTTGTGCTCTGCTCACTGGCCGAGAGCCCCTCGCAGCCATCGCTCATGCCCGATGCCACATCTGAGGTGTAGCTGCAAGAAGCCCCAGCACTGGAGCATCAGCGTGGCCATTCCCAGGTGCCACACTCCCCATCCAGCCCTCACCCAGCCCCCCAGCCTCACCTGTCCACCGGGGAGGAGAAGCCGCTAGCGGGGGGCAAGCGCTCTGTGGGCAGCTGCACCGCGATGCTCTGGGGGGAGAGGACAGGGTGAGACGGTGCCACAGCCACCCCGACCCCACCCACCCACAGGGCCGCACTCACCGTGGGGAAGCAGCGCACGGGCCGGGTGGGAGGAGGGCTGGCAGGGTCCCCAGCCACAAAACTGCGGTGGGCCAGGTCTGGGGAGTCCAGGAAGCCGGAGGAGCTCAGGTATCCATCTGTCTCACAGTCAGCTGTGGAGGAGCGCTGGCATGAACCAGAGCAAGTCCCCTCCCTGGCTGATTGCCTGGGAAAGGGCTGTGGGGCTGGGGGAAGGAGAGGGATCCCCCACCCACCTCCCACCTCAGGTCCCCTGCTGCCCACCCAGCTGTTGCCCACCCAGTGCCTACGCACAGGTGGCCGAGGAGTAGCTGGTGTGCTGGTAGGCAAAGTGCTGGTGCTGGTCGGCCTCGGGCTCCTCAGGCTCCGGGGGGAAGGTGCTGCTGAAGACGGAGTCCCTGGAGCCAGGGATGGCTGGGGCAGGCGCGGGGGCACCGGGTGGCCGTGGGGACTTGAGCTCCTCCAGCAGCTGCAGGACACCCGGCGGCTGCTCTGGCTCTGCAGGTGATGGCACGTCCTGGACACGCTTCAGCTTCTCCCGCTTGCGCTTGATGGCAGCCACACGATCCCTCACCGCCTTGGCCACCAGTTTGTAATCGGCCTCACAGATGAAGCCCAGGACCACCTGCACGGAGGGGGCTTGTCACTTTGGAGTGCAGGGACCCCACAGCACCCAGGGCTCCCTTGTTCCCATCCCCACCATCTCCTGGGCCACTTCCTCTGCTACATCCTTGTGGAGTTCAAAGAGGAACTCGATGGCGTTGTTGTCCTTGTATTTGCCGTGCAGCTTCTTTGTGTCATCCATGCGCAGCCAGAGCTTGAGCCCAGACTTGACACCATCATCCTCCTCAGCCAGCTCCACATGCACCCCCGTGTCCTCCTGGAAGAAGGAGTGCTCCAGCAGGTCCTGGATGGTGTACCTACAGGGGACACAGCTCAGCAAGGGCTGGGGGCCAAGGGGGACCATGCCACCCACACCCGTGCTCTGACCCCACCTCTCATTCTTGTCCATGCGGATGCAGCCTTCAATAATCTCCTTCAGCTCTGGCACCTTCACCTTGTAGAAGCTGCTGGGCTTCAGGCCCTGGGGGTGATGAATGTCAACACCTTCTGTGCCAACTCGCCGCAATGCCGGGCTCCCAGGGCCCGGGGAATAACCAGCCCAGGGCTCCACTGAAGCTGCAGCAGCTCCCATGGCCAAGCCACGTGTGCCTGCACGGGCCAGGATACCCTGGGGCTCTGGGTTTCCACCCCAGCAGGCAGGAGCTGGCAGGAACTGGCCGTGACCGGCCAGGGCAGATGCTATGCCCTATGTAGGGGGTGGCCAAGCAGACCTGCTCCTGTTCCACCCCATTAATGTGCTGGCAGTGCCTAGTGTAGGCTGAGGGACACAGGGTCTGGCCAAGCCGTGGCCCCACCACCACCACCACCACCCGCAGCTCCATGCCCCAGCACAGCAACCCCTCGCTGACCAGACTATTTTTAACCACTTGCACAACATTCCCGGTGACACATTTTGGGCAGCAGCAAGGCCTGACAGCTTCAGCTCACTGTCCCCCCACCCCGCCCCTTGTCCTGGCTCCTGCAGCATCAGCGAGCAGCGTCACCCACGCCTGGGGCTGGGCCCTCACCGAGGTGACCTTGCGGTAGATCTGGGCAGCGTTCTGGCACTCGGAATAGGGGTACTCTGAGGTGGCCATCTCCAGCATGCACATCCCGAAGGCGTAGACATCCACCGCCTCATCGTACTTCTCCTCGTACATCTCTGGTGCCATGAACTCGGGGGTGCCTGGAGGTGGCAGTGGAGCTCAGTACCCCCAGGGAACCCACCCCCTGCAGCCCCCCCAGCCCCTGCGAGCCCAGCCATGCTGGGACCCCACCTATGACACTCTTGGCAAAGGAGGCTCGCTTAAGTGTGGCCAGGCCCAGGTCCCCAATCTTGACCGAACCCGTGGGGCCCGTGATGAAGATGTTGTCACACTTGAGGTCACGGTGGATGATGGGAGGTGAGCGGGTGTGCAGGAAATGCAGCCCCTTGAGGATCTGCCGGCTCCAGCGCTGCAGCACCTTCAGCTTCATCTCCTTAAACCGCTTCAAGTACCTGCCAGGGACCAACAGGGCTCAGACCCCCAGGGCTCGGACCTGTGGGGCTCGGACCACGCCCCAGCCCTGCCCCAGCCCACCCTCCTCCTGCTGCCGTGCCAAGGCTATCCAGACTCAGGTGCCCACACCAGGCAAGCAACAAAGAGCACCTCAGCAGGGACCCTGCCCCCTCCCCTGCACACCCCGATCCAGCGGTCCCTGCTCACGTTTTCAGGGTGCCAGATGTCATGAGCTCTGTGACCAGCACAATGCAGATCTGCCCTTTGATGGTTGACTTCCAGGAGTCGTAGAAGCGAACGATGTTGGGATGCTGCAGCCCCTTCAGCATCTCCACCTCCTCGCTGAACCGCTGCCGCTCTGTCTTCGACAGCTTCCGCGTCTGTGGGAGCCATCGAGGGGGTGAGGGGGGCACGTGGGGTCCTGCCAAGACCTGCTGTCCCCCGGCACAGCCGTGCACACAGGGCTGGGGCCGCCCCGGAACGTGGCCTCCCTCCACCCCTCTCCCCCTGCTCTGGGTATGTGCACAACAGATGAGGCACCGAGAAGCTCGTGTTCTTCCCTGCTGTCCTGTGCTGGGGCCGCCCATCCCTCCCCTCACTCAGCCCCCAGCCGGAGCCCACCCCCTCCCCACAGGACAGGGAAGCCCACCCTGCAGCCATCCTGCCGAGGGGACACGCAGGGGCTCTGCAGCAGCGGCTGCCATCCTGCCCTGTGCAGACCCGATGGCCACGGCCCTTCTGCCCCTGCCGGGGCACCACCGGCACCAAGCTCTGCATGGCGGGGTGCCGGGACAGCCTCAATGAGGCCTTTGTTGGGGAAAGCAGGCGGGGGAGGCTCCAGCCCAGGTTTTTCCATGTTCCTCCTGCTCTAGTTAATTAAACTGGAAACCGAAGCCGAGGGTGCTGAGTGGAGCTGGGGTCGGGGCCAGCGGAGGGGACGGAACCCTCCATCCTAGAGGGACACAGCCTAAGAGTGCAGGGAAGGGTGGAGCTGACTGAACAGAGCTAGAGGAGCTGGATCCTGCCCTGAGCGGGGCAGCTGTGAGTGCCGAGCCCTGGGCAGAAGCAGGAGCAGGAGCACCGACAACTCCATCACAGCCTGGGGTCCTGATGAGCTCAGCTGCTGCAGAGCCTGGGGGCCTTCCAGCTGGGACCCCTGCCCAGCCCATGCTCAGGGGCAAGGAAACCGGAGCTGCCATGGAGCTCCCACAGCCAGCGCTGCCAGAGCCGTGCTCGGCCCCTTGGCTGGTGGCTGCCATCCCTCAGCTCCAGCAGCTTTCGTAATATTTTCATTGCATCACAGGTGGCCCCACGGCCGGACTGGAGCCGCTTCATAATCCCCCCCGCATTTAACACACGCTCAGGGACCGGCTCAGCCCAGATGAGAACCTGAGCCTGCTGCAGTGGGATGAATGGGACCTTTCATACACGAGGAGGAAAACAGCCCCCGAACCCCTGCATGGCCAGCAGCAATCACCGGCTGCCCTGCCCAGTGCCACAGCCACCATCACGCCCTTTGGCTCCCCACTGCCCACAGAGGCATCCAGAGGCTTCACTGCACCCCACAAACCTGCAAGGGCACAAGGAAGCTGTCATGGGCTGTGAACAGGGGCAGAGAGGGAGTTGTGGGTTGCCATGGCTCTCCCAGCTCAGTGAGAGCAGACCTCGCCTGGATCGGTTGTGCCAGCACAGCCCCCACTGTGCCACCCCCAACCCCAGGCAGGACCCCAGCACAAGGCTTCCTCTCCCATTGTGCCTGGAGCAAAGTCTGGGGGAGCTGAGTGTGTCCTTTGAGCCTGTGCCAGGGCTGCTGGGCTCACCTGGCACCGTTCCTCATGCACGACCAAAGCGGCAGCGGCTCCCAGTCCCAGGCATCCTGATGCTCTCCCCATTGATTGTGGGGATCCGTGGCTGGAGGAGCACCAGGGAGGGCAGGGCAGGCAGGGCTGCCAGCACGGACATGCTGCACGGCACGGGCACACCACGTCCTCTCCTAAGAGCACTCACACAGGGCGGAGGAGGACACTGGGGATGGTGGTGTGGGGACGGTGAGGAGCTGGTGGCAGTAGTCCAGCCCTATCCTGTGAGCCAGGAGCTGGCTGCCAAGGAGCCTGGCACAGCCAACACCAGGAGCTGAAGCCAGCAAGGGAGAAGGGAGGGCTGGGCATGGTGGCTGAGGATGGTTCTCTGCAGCAGGACCTGTCCCCAGCACTTGGCAGTGTTGGTGCTCAGCACACTCTGCAGCACTCCCAGGGCTCTCCTGTTCCCATAGCCCTTGGTTGTCCTGCTCCCACAGCCCTCAAGGGCCCTGGCTCCACAGTGGCACTCGCACTCTGGAGGAGCATTCGCAGCAACACCATGGTGGGGCACATGGAGAGTGCCCAGCCATGGCCACAGCACCTCCAGCCACAGGGAAGTCCCAAGCCCCCTGCACAGGAGCCAACTTTACAGCAGCAGTGGGTGCCATTGCCTCACTGCCCTGCCCACAGGTCTGCCCAGCTGAGCAGGGAGCTCCTGCGTGCTCACAGGCATGTGAGCACACACACAAGGTGTCCCCCAGCCCCAGGGCTGCTGGCTGAGGTTACCAGTCCAATCTGGATGCTGGAGCCAGGGGAGGCACGACAGCACCCTCTGCCCAGGATGCTCTTGCCCGCTGGGGAGCCCCAAGGGGTTCCACAGGAAAATCACTCACAGACAGGTATTTACAGCCCAACCCCACTCTGGGCCTCCGGTTTCCTCCCTGCTTCCTCCTTCCCCATTGCCCGCAGCACCTACCACAGAAATAGTCCTGGGCTAAAGCTGGAAAGCACAAACAGCGGGGCTGTGGACACAGGCAGGAGGCACAGACAGACGCTGCGTTCAGGAGTAGGGGGCAGCGGTACGAGGGGATGGGGTTGGGCAGGTCCCCAGAGGGGTCTCACAGGAAGACTGGACAGGCAAAACCAACCTACAGTTTGTCAGACTCCAAGGAGGGAAGGGCAGGGCGAGGACAGTAGGGAGAGATGGGATTTGGGACTGGGATCCATCACAGCAGCTGGACAAGGCTCGCTGGTGCAGAACAGGTCAGGCCTGAGGTTAGGTATTCATTTGGAATTGAAAGGCAATAGAAGGAGAACTGTGAAATGCACAGGACAAAGCTATTTTTAAAATGGCAGAACCACAACCACTTTTATTTGCGGTTCCAAATCCCATATTTGTGTCACAGTGTCCAACTCTTTGCATGATTGCTGAAAAAAACAAACTTCTAAAAGTCTGCCTCTGTGCCCTCAGCCCCTTGTGGGACATGGATTTGGGGACAAGAGACACTGGATAAAGAGTGCTCAGTGGGACGAAGCCAAATAGTGGGTGGGGAGGGGAGAGGGCTGGGGCAGAGGGGTGGTGGGGGAGGTGAGGGGGTGGCACTGGGGGGGGAGCGGGGCTGGGCTGCCCACAGGGATCTGGTTGTGCTCCCCTGGCAAGGTGTAGGCCAAGGAGAGCCAGGTCTGCCAGGTCTCCCATCACCATGGGATGCTCACAGGAGGGTCCCTGCCAAGAGCTCAGCTTAGACCCCGGCCTCCCTACACCCTCCCCTTGCCAGCTCCCCTGGGACCAAGCAAGTGGCTCCTGCCACTCCTGCCTGGTGACTCGCAGGACCAGCAGTGGGGCCAGCATGTGCCTGCTGGACTGAGGCACGGGAGCATTTTGCTTCCCAACTTCCTTTCCCCCACCTGGATGATGTGGCCTCAACTCCCCAGCAGCCTCTCACAAATGACCAGCGCTGCCCACTCACAGAGGCAGGGATGGGCAGGAGGGCAGGGAAGGAGATGTGCTGCCAGTCCCACTGGGCACGCCAGGTGCCAACACAGGGGAGCTGGGGCACAGCTGTGACACGGGGCTGAGACCCACAGGGAGGGACACGGAGCCAGCTGAGTGGGAAGCACTGGGCACGGCTGACTCATCCAGAGAAGGTCCTGGTCTCACCAAGGAGAGCCTATCCCCGGCAGCAGCTGCCACCCGAAGGGACTCAGCAGAGGTCGGGGACATTTGGACAGAGCCGTGGGGCTGCGTGAGGGTGGGAGAACTGAGTCAGCTCCGGACTGAACTCTCAGCAGTTCTGTGCAACCCATGAAGGGGGGGGACAATCCTCTCCTTCCTCACTAAGAGGCTACAGTCAGCCCTCCAGAAATCACCCACCTCTCTCTCAGGATCTCTTCTTGCTCTGCTGAGCTGCAGCCACCCCAAGGACCCAGCCCAGGCAGACACCTGCCACTGCAGTGAGCTTTTAGGAACAATTCAACAAACTCGCAAGACATGTTTTTCTGTGTCAACAAGGACTTGGACCTTCCCACCACAGCAGCCATCCCAGGGCCAGGAGCCTGTGGGAGACTTTGGACTTCACCAAAGCCCTTCCCCAGGGGCTTCAAGGAGAAAAGGGAGCCCCATGGCACAGCTCTCCTTGTGCACCTCCATGGGCAAGATCACCCCCATCAAAAACAATAAGTTGGCGAAGGCATTGCACAAGCAACATCTTCACCACTGCCCTCAGCATCCCATTGTCTGCATCCTGTTGTCAGGCTGTAAGGCAGCAAAGGGGATGAAGGAGTATGTCAGCAGAGAGGAACGCTCCTCAGAGACCTGCAAAACCACAGGTAGCTGCTCCCAGCAGAGAGCCCCTGGCAGCATCACAGAAACCACACACAGGTGCCCACAGACTCTACTTCAGCAAAGGTCAAGCAGGCAGAGCACATCAAGGTCGTGTTGTACCCTGCTCCCAGCTGACACCCAGCCCCCGCCTGCTGCAGGCACGTGCTCCAGAGCAAACCAAGGGCTGTCAGAGCAAACCTCGGAGCCGTTTCCAGCACTGGCACAGACACACGGGTAGAGAGGGCACTGCTGCCCTCACTGCCCTCCCAGAGGAAAATCTGCAAGCTGGTGGGCACCAGAAAGGCAGGGGGTTGTTCAGCCCCAACAGGTCATCCTGGATCCACCTGTAAAGCCCCAGAGTAGGGACTGGCACCAAGAGGTTGGGTCCCCTGGCATGCTCCAAAGCACAGGCGGCAAAAAGGCAAACGGAAAACAGCACGTGATGGGCAGGAGGGCCAGGAGCGGCGGTGCTAAGCAGGAGTCTGGGCCCGGGCCAGGAGCCCCGCGAGGCACCAAGGCACTGGCAGTGATCGGCACAGTGCAGGGCAGCGAGGGGAGCCCGTGCCCAGCCACAGGTCCCTGCCCTGCCCGGCTGCTGTTGCCCGACTGGCTGGTAGTGCCTGGCAGAAGTGGGGGCTCGAGAGTCCCTGCCATTGCTAGAACAGGCTCTGGCCTGGGAAGGTGCCCTACGGGTCCCACACAGCTTTCAGGTAGGCAGCAGGGGTAAGTGGGCTCAGGCCTGGGGACCTGCACATGCCAGGGAAACTGGATGGAGAAGGGTCCAAGTACCACCCTCGAGCCCCTTGCCCCGGGGCAGGGGTCTGCGGGCGCGGGTAGAGCGCGAGTAGGCAGGGGCGGAGGCGCTGGCAGGGGCCGTACCTGCAGCTCGCACCAAGCCACCTCCACGGTGGTCTCCGTGTCCAGCCCCTTGTAGACGGTCTTGAAGGAGCCGCGGCCGATCTCGATGTCGAACTTGAGGAACCGGCCGTCGGGGGAGGTGGCGACCGCCCGCGTCTCCACCTCCTCGCTCTCCGTCTCCTCCGGCTCCCGGAGCCCAACGACTCCCGACGGCGGTGGCGACCCCCCGAGCACTCCCTCCGGCGCCGGGTACCCCAGAAGCTCCAGCTCGGCCGAGCTCCGCCGGTTAAAGCGGAAAGAGGCGCGCCGGGAGTCGCGACCCGAGGGCCGTCGGCTGCGGTGAGGGGCCCGTCCGGGGAGCCCCGGTCCCGGCTCCGGCTCCGGCTCCGGTGCGGAGCCGTCATCCGCCCGCTCCGCCTCGGGCTGGGACATGGTTCCGGCAGCGGCGGGCTCGGCCGCCAGCATCGGCTCAGCCCGGCCGGGGCGGCCGCTCCAGCGCAGCTTCGCACCCGCTGCCGCCGCGACCCCGCAGCCAAGAGGGACCGCCGAGACCCGGCCCGGGCACCGGCCCCAGCCCCGCCGCTGCCCCGCCCGGCGGCACCGCCCCCGCCCCGCCCGGGCCCGCCCCCGCACGGCCACCGCCCCCTGCCCGCTCTGCGCCACCGGCTCCGCACCGGGCAGGGGCCCCGCACCGGGCACCGACAGCGCACCGGGCAGCGGCCCCGGGACGGTGCCCAGCGCTGCGGCTGCGGACACAGGCTGCGCGTAGCGAGCGAGAGCCCCGGCATCGCACCCGGCCGCCCCGCCGGGAGCGGAACGGTGGGCATCCCCCCGAGATGCGGGGTGTCCCCTCCTGGCCGGGGGTCACTGCCTGGCGCCCACCCGGGGCCGCGCTGCCGTGGCTGCCCCGAAGGCTCACACCCTCCCCGCAGAGCAGCCCCTCGCCCGCTGCCGCCCCTGCGGGGCTCCGAGGCCGCTGTGACCGACGCAGCCGGAGCCGGGACGTAAGAACGCGCCTGGTTTAGACGTTTCCTCGGAGTTTCTGACTCCGGTCACGAAGCAGTGTGTCCGGGAGCAGCCGCGTCCTGCTGCCCGGTCACGGGTCCCCCCCACGCCGCCCCAGACAGCCCTGCTCGGGTTCACTACAGTCTGAAATCCTGAAATTAGGGTCACGCAAATAGGAAGAGTCGAAGGTGTGTGTCAGCCCCGCGGGAGCCAACAGCCGGACAAGAGCGTGTTGTCTCTCCAGGCTGAAGGAGGAGGTTGTTCTGCCGGTGAGGTTGTTTACATAAAACACAAAGCAATTGAGGCCACCGCTAATTTCTTTTCCCTGAGGTCAGATTGTTTCTACTCAACGATACGGGAAACATTAAGGAGTGGATCCATACTGGAGCACTGCCATTTCCTCCTAAACGCACCTGGCACCCCCAGTGTGACGCCGGGCAATTGGGGCTGCTGACCCGAAGTTCAGCTGTGGCCGTGTCCGACACCGCTGCTCCCCACAAATCCCTGGCGGCAGGAGGAGGGAGAAGCATTGAATGAAATGTGCTTCCTACAGAAACCATGGCCAAGCTGTGTCACACCGCCGATCTCCCCTCTGCTCCCCCCACATGACCAGCTCTTCCAGCTCGGCTCTCCAGCACTGGAGGAGCCGGGAACCCCCTCCCCAACAAGGGGTTTGACCGACGCCTCCCTGCCAAGAGCTGCTCGTGCAGCACGGGCTGTTGAGTAGGGAGCAGTGACATCCCCAGCCAGCCCCGCACTCCTTGGAGTGTGTGAGGGGCACGGTCCTGGGGAAACAACCACTGCTGGCAGAACACTGTGTCCAGCACCGGCCCCTGCAGGGCATTACCTGCTGCCGGGGCACTGGGCTACCATGGCCACGGGAGCCCAAAGGCCGGGACCAACAGGCTGCGGGTGCAGCACTCGGCCAGCCCTGCCATGGATGACTCTCATGTTGTCAGGTGCAACACGGTTTGACGCAGCTCTGTCAAACAACGCACTTTGTTCGGGTGAACCCAGCCCTTCTCAGCACTGCCAGAAAGGGGGGCATGCTGCCCGTGGCCCTGTGGGCTAGCTCTGTGGCTGCCCCCACCCAGGGTTCCCTGACAGGGACCCTGCACTGCCCAGGCACAGGAACATGGCCCAGACTGGCAGGGAGCCCCATCTCTCTCCAGTGAGACACACGGAGACAGGCAAAGATCTCGGCTTGGTTGCTGGCAAGGACATGTCCCCTTATCGAGGCTTTTCATCATGAAATGAGATGCCTTGGAAGATCCCAGAGGCGCAGGGGAGTATTCCAGTCCAGTGAGGCCCCTGCAGACTGGAGAGGAAATTAGGGGTGACGTTTGCTCCGACTGCTGCCCTCCCACACATCCCTGATGAGTGGTCTGAGAAACTCCCTAGTCATCCCCGGCCAAATGCCACCTCACACCAGAGTTTGGCAGGGGGCAGGCAGCTCAGGCAGGGGCACAGTTCCCCTCCTGACCTGGCCAGGGACAACAAGCTGGAGACAACTTGGCCTGAAAACAGAGGGCTCCTGCTCCACAATCAGGTGCCCACTGCAGCTCCCCAGCGTTATCAGGGTGACATTTCTGGGTTGTGGATGCCAGTGCCAGCCCTCGCTTTGAGGAACCGCCGCAATCAGGGAACATAACCCATTTCTCACCTGCATTTGGCTGCCAGGAAGAGAACAGGGGACTGTGTAATCACTCTCCTTAGAATCAGATCATGAATCAAAGCCCTGCTCAGCTCTGGGCTCCAGCAAGCCCTGCCAGGAATTGTCTGTTCTGATTCCGGAGCTCAGGGCAGGATCATGGAAAGGCCAGGATGGATCCAGACAAAGGTGTGTGTCCCCCTCCAGAGATGGGGATGCACAGCTGGGGCTGCGTGGCACAAGGTGCCCATCCCAGGAAGGGTCCAGGGCTCCAGGGACACCCAGAGCTTTTTTCACAGTTGGTTTCACCACCCCATGCCCACAGGAGCTGCCTTGCCCCTTCTTGCTCTAACCCATGTGAGTTCAGGGAGAAGGAGATGGCACCCAAACCTCAGCTCTGGCAGTAACCCTGGGCAGATCACTGCGGAGGATTTCCTCAGCCCAGAGGTACAGATGGGATCCGCCTGCAAGTTTATCCCAACATATAAATTTATCAAACTGAAACAACTCTTGTTCCTAAGCAGCCACATTAAATAAACCCCCTCTTGGCACCTTACCTCCCTGACCAGTGGGATCTGAGTGTGCCTGGCCTGATAGTGCCTTATCTCAGCACCAGAGCCCCTGAGCAGTGCCTCGCCCCAGCCAGTGAGTCCTAATCACCCTGGCCAGACAGCAAGGGCCTCTGAGGGGCCACGGGCCAGAGGAGGGGGCTGCATCAGCCCCCCCCAGAAAAGCCACCTCCACAGAGGGACACCTGCTCCCTCCAGGGCAGCAGCACCAGCCAGCAGCACATCTGCCATCCCAAGGACCCATCCCACAGCCCTGGCAGTGACACCTCACTGCAGCAGCACCACCATGGTGCCTGGCATGGGCAGCTGGTCCCACAGGGTCTGCACAGGCACGGCTGGATGTGGCCTCTAATAACAAGACCAGAGGGTGTGGAAAAGGAATTTTACACCGTGTCCATTCCGCAAAGGGGACATACTCTTCCTGCTCCTCCTCTCACTGAGTAAGCAAAGTAAATAGGAAGCTGAAAAAGAGAAGGGAATTGCTGCCAGGAGCGCCTTGGAACGAAAAAGCTAGTTTTAGTCTTATCTAATATCACATCAGCCATTTCCTAAGAAGGGAGCGAATTTAATTAAGAACACAGACTCCCTCAAGGACAGCCAGGTTACAGACAGCACTCCCAGCTCGGAACACAGTGCTGGGAGGTCCACATCACGCACACAGGCAGCAAGGACAGACACCCTGAGCCTGACTGCTGGAGGCTCGCTTTTTGGGACCCAGTGCAGACGCCTTCAGGCACAGCACTGCGGCCACAGAGGCAGGCAGAGCAAACAGGGAGGGTAGGGGCAATGTGAGTGGCATGGAGAGGGAAGCAGAGGCAGTCCAGGGCAGACACTGGTAGCAGACAGATCCTACACAGAGACTTCGGTGGTTGCAGACACAAAGGGACGCAGTGAGTCCCGGGCTGAGCAGAGCCTGAGCCAGTTGTGGGGACAGACGTGCTGTGGGGCTCCTGGCACACACTGTGGCACAGCCTTTGCTTCTGCTGGCCTTGCTCAGTGCTGTCAGTGCATGGCAGCACCATGGAAGAGCTCATAGGGATTGGAGACCACACCTGCCCAGTGTGTCAATGATTCACCATGAGCGCTGCCAGTGCCTTTCTCCAGCAGAGAAGTGCTGGCACTCAGGAATTCCTCCACAGCACTGCTGTCCCTGGGCACGGACGGGAAGCCTAAGCTTCAGCTGCAGCTCCAGAGAGACGTGCCCAGACCAGGGCAGCACATCTCACCAAGTTGAGGTCAACGGGCTCCTGCTACAAAATGGAAAGTTTTAAACTTTGCAGCCCCTGGGCTCCAGCATCTCACCTACACCGAGGATTCCCTGACACTGACATTGGCTGTCAGCAGCAGTGACACCAGTGTTGGGTTGTCCCCGAGGGTAGGGCAGGCTGGACATGCTGGTCAGCACTGGCCAGGGCAGGTGCCGGACCCCCAGAACAACCACACTGGTCTGACCAAAGGTCACTCCAGCCCTGCCCCCAGCCTCCACCACGGAAAGGTGAGCATGATCCTGCCCCAGCACAGCCACCTGGCTTCCCCAGGACTCACAGGGTCAGCAGCTGTACCTGGGCCACGGCTTCCAACAAGCTGGGGACTTTGTTGTCAGCACCAAGAGTCTAAAGCTGAGTCATCCCTTTACCAGCCACAGTGGTACAGAGCTTACCCCGTCACCTCTGCACAAACCCAGGGGCTTCCAGCAGGCTGCATGCGCAAAATTAAAGTAAATGTCTCTGTCCTGAGATGGGCAGTGAGGGCTCCCACGGGTCATGGCCCTGCCAGGTGGAGAAAAGCACTTGTGCTGCTGCTTCCCACCTGGGGGAGGCCCAGCCCTCGCCAGCACCGCTGCATTCCCTCAGGGCAGAGAGGAAACAGGACTGAAGGGCAGGAATCCAGTACACTTTGTTTCTGATGGAAAAATAAAGACAGATGAAAACACCCAGGCTGCTCTATAAATACATTTCATTTTAATCACCTGAAATTAGTTCCTTGGCATCCCCCAGCCCGTTTGGCAGTAAGTGCACTTCCTTCTGCCATTGAGGGCCTCCACAGCACAGCAGCCACAGCCAGTCCCCTGCTCCTGCCTCACCCCTGGGCACTGCAGTGGGACCGGGGGGCCCAGGCACATGGCTGGCAGAGGGATGGGGGGCCCTTTGAGGACAAGCTCAACCAGCCAGCTGGGACTGCTCCGAGGCTGTCACAGGAAGAGGGACCAGCAGCAGCCCCAGTGTTTCACTACTGGGTGGTCCCTCTCAGAACTGCTTGGAGCAGCTTTAGCCTCTCAAGCACATCAAGAGGAAGAACAGACAGACAGAGGATCTTGGGATATTTCTAAGTCATGTCTTCGGAAGGGTTCGCAGACTCTCCTTGCCCCAAGAAATCCTGAGGATGCAGCTACTTGCAGTCAGGGTGTGAATCCAGGCCCAGGGAGCGACCCTTGTCAGCGAGACCGAAGACTGCAGCTGGGGAAGGGAAGGGGCCTCCTGTCAGAAGAACTTGACGCCTCGGCCGTCATCCAGCGTGATGATTTCAGCCTTGTGCTCCTGCTGCAAGGCTTGCAGGGCACGGAGCAGCATAGCCTCATCCAAGCCATGGAACTCTAGGGAAGAACCAAGATCCTCATCAATAAGGAAAAAAAAAAAAAATCACATCAGGAAATAAACAGGCTTGCAAGGTCCATGGACTGGGGGCAGCAGAGGGCTCTGAAGAGCACTGTAACACTACAGCAAATCGAGAGTCACACGGCTACACTGACAGGCTCATCCCTACATCACTGCTTCAGGAACAAAGCCTGAAGGACACCAGACAGCAGGGATGAGTCACAGGAGCCTCTAAGGCAGTGCAGGAGCTCGGCATGAAAACAAAACACCCCTCACCTCACCAGAGAAAGTGCTGGGCACTGGGGAAGTGAAAATGCAATTACAGAGGGACATGTTCCTGCAAAGTGTTAAAAGCCTTCGCAGCAGCACGTGCCAGTGGTGTGGGGGGCAAGTTTGCATGTGAGATTTCAAAATATTTAATCTACAAAACTATAACCTGACAATTAACTGTTTACATGCTCCAATCCAGTGTGCTCTGAAAACCTGCTCTAGACCACGAGCCCTGACATTACCTTCGCTCTCGGTATCATCCCCGCTGGCCAGTTCGTACAGCGTGAACACAGAGTTGGTCAGGCCATTCCTCAACACCTGGAAACAGAAAGGCAACACAGCACATCTCATCCACGTGGCTGAACATCCTTGTACATCCCAGAGCACGGGACATAAAGTGTGCACAGCACTCAAGGAGCAGCGGCAGCCTGGGGCAGCAGGGTCAGAAGTGCAGCCTGAGGAGACAAAGACGGTTCCTTCCCTGCCCCTCGGTTCTTCCTGCCCACATTTTGCATTGAGGACTCGGACCACACACAGTGACACTGTCCTGTCCTCACCAGGGAACAGCCAGTGTGGCACTGGGGGCAGGCAGTGGCACCCACAACTCACAGCAAGCAAGAAGCTGCTGATAACCCTGTCCCTCCCTGCAACAGGGAGAAATGGAGGCAGAAAGGTAAAAGCAATGAGGAAGCAAGAGGAGAACACTGCAGTGGTCTTTCCCAAACAGCAGCCAGGACCCCCTGTCCTCTCAGACACTGAGCCTGGTCTGGGTGTGCAGCTCTCTCACCCACTGATAGATGAGCTTTCCCCATTCTTCTGGTCTCCTCCACATGATCAGAAAGCTGGTTTTGTTCTTATCTAACCATTCCAGGTTCCCTAAAAACAACAGGGAACAGAGACTGAATCAGAGCACAAGTCAGCAGTAAGGATCAAATGTGCAGATTTCAGGACACATGCCAGACACTACACCCAGGGGCAGCCTCAGGGTCCAGCCTCCTCCCAACTGCTCATGCCAACTTCCTAAATATCGCTGTGTCTATAGAAATCGATTTCTCTTTTGAGACCCCTCTTCCTCCTCAGCTAAATCTGCCTGCAACGGCAGGATTGGGTCCCGTGGAGGCGCAGGCAGGGATGGCCATAGGAACCAGCCTGGGCTGCAGCATAGCCCAAATCTATGGGATGGGCAAGTCCCTGCCCTGGCACGGAGCTGTCCTGCGGGGCGGGCACCGGCTCCGCTCCGGGGCACGGACGGATGGACGGACGAGGCACCCACCGTTCTTGCGGAGCTCCTCCAGCACCACCTGGATGGATTCCAGCGGCAGCTTCCCTGGGCGCGGGTTAAGGAGGCGCTGACGGAGGCGGGGTCGGGGGGTGGGGGCGATGGGGGCGCGGGCACCGGGCCCAAAGGATACGCTGGAGGCGGCTGTTGGCGAAGAGCGGGATGTCCTGCGCCTCCCGCACCGTCATGGCGGGCAGGCGGTGCCGCCGGCTGTACGCCAGCGCCAGCGCGCACCAGGCCGACAGCTGCTTCTGCCTCGTCTCGCCGTTGGGCTGCAGCCTGCGGGGGGTCGCGTCAGCGCGGGGCCGCCGAGGCACCGGTAGCCCCCGGGCCCGGTGTCCCGCGTCCCCCGCCCTGATCCCCCTGGCCCTGACCCAGCCCCACGCCCAGTCCCGCGCCGTGCCCGCCCGCGCTCACGTGAAGAAGGGCGGGAAGCTGTACTGCCAGGGCCACGCGAAGCTCATCGCCTCCGCCTCCGCCATCGGAACCGCCGCCGCCTTCCGCCCCGGCCCGGCCCGGCCCGGCCCGCTTCCGGCGCGGCCGCGGCGCCCCGCCCACTCCACCGAGGCCCTGCCCCTCCCCACCGGGGCTCCGCCCCTCTCCACCGAGGCCCCTCCCCTCCGATGCCCCGCCCTCCCTGCAGGGTCCCGCCCCGCAGTCCCGCCCCCTCCGAGCCTCGCCCCTCCCGGACGGGGTGGCCCCGCCCTGTTCCCGGTCCCGTTGTTCCCGGTCCCCGTGTTCCCGGTTCCGGTGTTCCCGGTCCCGGTGTCCCACGAGGCACGTTCCCCACGGCAAGAAGCTGCCGGCGTGCCCATGCCGGGGCGGGGTTGGCGGCGGGAGTGGGCCCGCGGCGGGCCCGCGGCGGGATCGAACGACGGAAGAAGCAGAGCCAGGCGTGGGGGGAGAAGCGTTTAATCCCGGGCCGCGGCGCGGGGGAAGGCAGGAACCAGCCGCCCCAGCAGCGGGGGGCGGTGGCCCCGGGAGCCCACGGGACGGCTCGGGTGGCCGGGGGTCCGTGCCCCGCCGCGGGACGGGGTGGCAGCGCTAGGCCTGTGCCTTGCCATCCTTGCTGCGCCAGATGACCAGGGTGACGAGGAAGGGGATGAGGCAGATGGGGGCGATGATCATGGCCAGCAGCACATCCTCGGGCGGGTCGAAGTACACCGGGTGCTCCAGGGTGCAGTTGTGGAAGTAGCGGTGGTGGCTCTGAAAGATGTACTGCTCCGCCAGTGCGTTGGGGTAGCTGTAGTTCAGGCGGTCGGCCCAGAGCTCCAGGCACAACTGCAGGTCGCTGTAGGGCCTGGGGAGACAGCCGGGGCACTGGCAGGGGACAGGGCACCAGGGCACAGACCCCCGGGCCATCCCCAGCCCAGCAGCACCCCTCTGGACTGCCCAGCCCCTGTGCCCTGCTGCCAGAGGGGAAGGTCCCACCACCCCATACCTCCTGATGACTTTCCACTCGCACAGCTCCGATGCCGTCACATTCCTCATCAGGTAGACGAAGTAATCCCAGCACTTCTGTGTGATGTCGGAGTAATTTCCCTCTGTGGGGAAAGGTGCTGAGCACGGGCAGCACGCCCTTTCCATAGCACATCCCTGCCTGCCCCTGCTGCCAGGTGACACCCAGGCCAGCGGGAGGGACACTGGCAAGGTGGGGGAGAGACCCTGCAGCAGCCCTGGGGTACTGCCCAGACTCCACAGCAGTCCCAGGGCAATACCACGAGCACAGTGGGAGGGCAGGTTGCTGCTGGCTGGCACGGGCCAGCTATTTTGGCGATAGCCAGCAGAAAGGGGGAGGATAACCCTATGGTGCAGAGCCAGCCCTGGCCAGGGCACCGTTGGGCCCAGGGGGCTGCACAGCCCTTGCTGAGCCCCAGCACTCACCCATGGGCTGGGCTGTCCCCATGGCCATGGGTGAGCTTGTCCCGGCATCCTGGCCAAAGCCCTTTGTCTCGGCGTCCGTGTGGCAGAGCCCAGTCCCCAGGAGCACTGCAGAAGGGGGGACACAGTGTGAGGAACAACACAGGGTCAAGGGGGGCAGGTGCTGGTAGGGCTCCACGCACAGAAGCTGCCTCAGCAGAGGCTGAGTCTGCAGCAGGGAACTGGTTCTGAGTGTCCCTCGGGGGCCACTGGAGCCAGCAGTTGGGGCGCAGGACGGTGAGCTGCCCTAATCCTGGCACATGCTGGGGCCACGGTGTCCAGCCCCCCAGATGGGCAGAGGCTGTGCAGAGGGGTCCAGCCAGGCTGTGAGCAGCTGCTGAAGGGCTCAGAGGAGCTCTCTGGTGGCAGTGGTCCCTGAGCTGTGGTCACAGCACAGGGGTGAGCCATGACCACTGCCCATGGGGAGCCAGCGCAGGCACCGCCCTATTGCCCTGGGTGGCTGCATTGCAGCTGGACAGGGCTGAGGCAGGAAGAGGAAGCACTGGACACAGTACGGCACTGCCGGAGAGCCCCTCCGCCTGCCATCAGTCCCACGCCCAGCACAGCCTGCCAAGGGCGTGGGGCATGTCTCGCCTGCCCCACGGGGCCCCATGGCCCAAGGAAACCGCCCCATCCATCTTCCACCCCTGGCTGAGGGCCCATGGTGTGGGGCAGCAATGCTGGCGGGCCCCAGTGGGCCCTGCCTAGGCCGTTCATGGGGAGCTCTGGGACAGCCAGGCACTGGCCATGGGGTACTCCTGGGCTGGTACAGTGGCTGAGGAAAGGGCAGCCCACCCTGTCCCAGTCTCTATCCCCAATGGTCCCATCCAGCCCCTCTGCCTGTGGTGCTGCGGCTCCTGTTGCAGCTCGGGGCTTTGCAGGGCTCCCTGCTAGATTGGGGATGAGCGTGGTGGGGGCTGCCCCCAGCACCCACCTGCCACTGACCCCTGGCCAGGCTGTCGGTGGCTGTCCCAGCCACCCTCAGGCTGGTCCCATGCCGGGGTAGGTGGTGGGTCAGGCTGAGCCGAGACCCCGACCCTGGGCCCCACGAGTGGGAGGGCGGCCACATGCGGGGTGGTGTGAGGTGCGGAGCCCCCGGGGCCGCCCCCCGCGCACTTACCCCAGAGCAGCAGGAGCCCTTGGGAGAGGTGGTCGGAGCTTGTGTGTGCGAGCGGTGCCATCCTGCCAAAGCCTGCCGGCTAACGACCGGGACAAGGATTTCAATGGAAATAACAGGAAGCAACTCCTTTCCTCTGACAGGGGCAGTTTGACTACAGGAGACGTGTGAAAAATGAGATTGCTCAGCGCTGCTCTGAAGCGGCTCTGCCGGCGGGACTCCGCCGTGCCGCGCGGTGCCGGCCCCCGCGGGCATTGCTCCGGCGCCCCAGCACCCGCGACACCCGTGCCTCACCCGCTGGCCCGGAGGCTCTGCTCCCCGCACAGCACGTCCAGCCTTACGAGGCTGCGATTTGTTTACTTGTGTATTTCTCTTTAATCCTGTCTGGGCTGGGTTGTGAAATCCCTCGTCTCCTGCGTGGAGGGCAGGCAGCCCAGCAGCGGGGGGAGTGGACGGGGAAGCACAATGTCCCCGGACGGGCGCTGCCGCCCAGGGATGGAGGAGGCAGGGGGACCAATGGCCCCAACATCTGCCCCACGGGCAGCACAGCTGGGGCAGCTCCAGCCCCTGCCCAGGCCCGCGGCCGAGGAGGGAAGGGTGATGACGTGACCTGCCCACAGGCACGAGGCCGAGGAGGTGGGGAGAGGGCAGAGACTTGGCCGACCCTGACAGTCCTTGGCCCCAACGCCTTCCTCCTGCACCGTCCAGCCCAGTGCCTGCCCAGCTCTGCTGGAGCCCCCTATTCCTGGAGCAGATCTCGCCCAGGGGCCCATGTCCCCCAACTGAGGGTGACCCCAGCCCATGGGTTCGCAGCATTCCCTCATAGGACCGAGCTGAGGCCAGGTGAGCTCGTTTCACCCCTGGCCAGGGGCAGAGTGCAGCTCAAAGCCTCCCCTTTAACAGCCACCTGTAGACGTGCAAAGTGGGGACTGGATTGCAGTGAAGCACAGCTCAGAGGGACCCTGCCTGCTGTGGAAAGAAGATTAGTCCGGTCTTTAGCTCCCCAGCAGAGGTTCTGGCAGAGCTGTCTGATGCTCCCCAGGCCACAGCAGCCATCACTCCAGGGCACCACGGGACCTTCTGCAGATGAGTGGCCACATCTGGAAGCTATCCCTGGCACTCCAGTGGCCATAGGGCTGGAGCCCCCCAGTTCCACTCTTTGGTGGAGCCAGCAGAGCCTCCGGCTGGGTGGCAGGAGCCTCTGCCAGGGAGACACCCAATGATCTCAGCACGGCCCCGGGGCGAGGATGGCCACCTCCCTCCTGGGGCATCCGGAGGGGATGGGCAGGGACAGGACAGGCAGGGATGGGATGGTGGCTGCTAGCCAAAGGCCTGGGCCCCCCACCCAGCCTGGCATCCCCGGTACTCCCGGCCAAGCCCCACCCGGAGTGCCAAAGAAGGGGCTTGGCCCGTGCAGGGTCAGGATCCTGGTGCCTGGGATTCTTCTCCCAGTGCTTCCCCTGCTCAGGGCAAATGCAGGCATCCCCTAGTGCTGTGGAACCAGCTCCAACTGCAGGGACTCCCCGCCCCGCCTGACTCAGCGGAGCTCCCAGATGCGGGCGGGATGCGGAGACTGCTCGTCCCTCCCCTCGGGGTCACCCCTCAGAGTCAGCGGGGAGAGGCGCCCCGGGGCAGCCGGCGCTCCCCACCGCGGCGGGGCGATGGACGGGGCCCCCGCCGGGGCAGGAGCCAGCACCGCCCGCTCCCCACCGCCGGGGCCACCGGGTCAGGAAGGGCCGCCGCCAGCAGCCGCTTCCTGCCCGGCGCCGCCACGGGGAGCCAGAGGGGCCCGGGACTGCCGGGGCGACTCGTCGAGGCCAGGCTGCCCCGGGGCGGGACCGGTGCTGTCCCGGCAAGCGCTTCCTGCGGGACTGGACCGGGCCCGCAACAGAGGCGGGGCCGGGCGCACCGAGCATGGGCGGGCACCGGGGCGGGATGGGCAGCGGGCTCAGACCCGCCGGGCTCGGCCCGTCCCCCGCATCCCGTGGGGGTGTTCGCCGGGCTGGCACGGGCCCGCTCCGCCGGGGGAGCCCCGCGCGCCCCGAGCCCACTGGAACCGCCGGGAACAGCGGGAGCACCGGGACCACCGGCGGCAGCGGGGCGGGGGCGTGGCCGCGATGCGGGGGCGTGACCTGCGGCGGGACAGGGGCGTGGCCGCAAAGCGGGGGGCGGGGGAATACGCGAGACCGGAGGCGGGGCCTGGGGCCAGGCGGGGCGGGGCCTGAGGCTAGTCTGGGCGGGGCCTGGGGCCGAGCCGGGCGGGGCCTGGGGCCGGGCGGGGCGGGGCCTGGGGCCGGGCGGGGCGGGGCCTGGGGCCGGGCGGGGCGGGGCCGGCGCGCGCGCAGTGCCGAGGGGGCGCGCGGCCTCCCCGTGTCGCGATGGCCGAGCAGTGAGTGCGGGCGGGGCCGGGGGGTCCCGGGAGGGGAGCGGGGTCCCACAGTACCGGCCGGGACCCTGGGCGGCTTCGGGGCCCAGCCCCGCTCCTCGGCCCGCCGGCATCGCCGGCCCCGGCTCGCTCCGGTGCGTGTTGTCGGAGCGCACGGGCCCGGCCGGAGCGGCGCGGGAGCGGCTGGAGCTGGACCTGCGGCTCTCCGGCGTCGTGTCCCGGAGGGGGATCAGGGACCCCAGCAACGCCCCGGGGTCAGGCGCTGCCCCGGGGGCTCGCGGGGCAGGAGCGGCCGGTCCCGGTCAGCGCCGCCCCTCGCTGCTGTCCCGGGCCTGTTCGTGCGCCTCGGCCGCGGGTGTTCCGCAGGCAGGAGCACTGCAGACAGACCGGGCCGTCATTTTGCCTGGTTCAAGTCTATGATGCATTTAAAATCCACAGGGATGTTTTTCTAATATCACTTGTTTCCGGGATTGAGCTCTCCGTTATTTGATGTTTACTCTTTCTGTACCGTTATAGAAAAATGGAAATTGCCACTCCTCCGACATCGAAGTGCATCATGTACTGGAAGAGGAAGGTCAAGTCCGAGTACATGCGTCTGCGGCAGCTCAAGAGGTTCCAGGCGAACATGGGAGCAAAGGTACGGGCATGGCAAGGGCTGGGCTGGGGCATCCCTGAAACGCTTCCCTGCAGCTCAGAGAGTCCAAGCAGTGCCAGGGGGTGTCAGCCTGTGGATTGATAAGCTGTTCTTGACTTGCAGGCTAGATCAGTGGGAACAGATGCTGCTTCTCCCCGTGCTCTGTCCTTGGTCTCGGGCCATGCAGGCGGTGGCTCTCGCACACAGAAGGCTGTTGGATGAGCCCAGAAGGGCTTGTTTCCACTTGTTTTTTACAGTATCTCCCTGCTGAACCCTCTTAGTGCTGTGGGTTTCAGATGACTTTCTCTTGGCAGCAGGATTTCAGAGGGGATCAGCTGGGATCAGGAGTTGCCCTGAGCTCCCTGGCTGTTGGGTGGGTTCTCAGTGCAGTTTTGTACCAACGCTGAGTTTAATTAGAATTTCATCTAATGAGTATCACCAGTCTGAAATGCTCAGCCTTGTTTGTGTTTTGATGCTCAAAAGAGAATCTCAGGAAGAATTTTAGTGTTCTCAACGGGATTTCTTAAATTTTGAGAGCTCCTTTCTCTCCTTTCAGGCTCTTTTTGTGGCCAACTTTGCAAAGGTTCATGAAAAGACTCAAATCCTGAATGAAGACTGGAAGAAGCTGCGAGTGCAGCCGGTGCAGTTGATGAAGCCAGTCAGTGGGCACCCATTCCTGAAACAGGTGTGCAGTGGAAAAGGAGCACAGCAGCAGCAAGTGGGGACTGGAACCAGGGCTCTGCAGGGAGCTGTGGGGATATGGGATGAGGTTTTGCTGTCCTAGGTCAGTGTCAGGCTGTGCCTTGCACTTCTGGGATGCAGAAATGGGCAAAAAGTACCCCAAAGGTTTTTTCCTGTGCAGGAATCACAGAGTGGATGTGGGGCTTCCATGTCTTTGTCCTTTGTCTTTGAATTCTGTTTTCTCTCAGGCTGTGGCAGCCTCTCAGGGCGGTTCCTCACTGCCCTTCTCTGTACTTGTATTCCAGTGCACTGTTGAGAGCATTTTCCCAGGATTTTCAAGCCAGACGCTGTACATGAGGACCCTGAACACGGTGGCACTAGTTCCCATTATGTACTCCTGGTCCCCTCTTCAGCAGAATTTCATGGTATGTGGGAGGCTGTGAGGCGCAAGGTCTTGGTGTGGTTGGTGTGTGATTGTTACACAGCTGGGAAGTGGTTCTTCAACCCACTTGTTTCAGGCAATGTCTGCTCGAGAGATGATGGAAAGTGTTGTTTTAGATGCTTGTTTTGTGGAATCCCATAAGCCAGCCATGTCTCAGCCAGGTAGCCTTTACACATGGCTCTTTGGCAGGGTCAAGGAGTTGCTTCACAGGGTTCAAGGAGTAAATATGTTTTTGGGGGTCTCGCTTTATTTGGGTTTTCTCCTAGGATTTTTACGTCCTTTTAAACAAAGAATTTTATTTCTTAGGCAGGTCCTTTCCTTTGTGACTGGGTGACAGTGGGATAGCACTGACATGTCAGGGATGAGACATCTGAACTTCTGCTGGTCCCTGTGTTGTTGGCAGGTGTGAGGGACTGGAGCAGCCTCGGCCACAGCCTCGCTGGTATCAGCAAATGCTGCTTTTCTGATTTGTGTCTGATCTCTCTTCAGGTGGAGGATGAAACAGTTCTGTGCAATATCCCTTACATGGGTGACGAGGTGAAGGAAGAAGATGAAACCTTCATTGAAGAACTTATTAATAACTATGATGGGAAAGTTCACGGAGAGGAAGGTAACCTGGGAGCAGCCAGCCCTGTCCCTTCAAGGCCAGGTTGGATGGGATGTGGAGCAACCTGATCTAGTGCCCTGTTCATGGCAAGAGGTGGAATGAGATGAGCTTTAAGGTCCTGTCCAGCCCAACCCATCCTGTGGTTTTATGGTTCAGTCTCTTGCAAATAACATATCTAAGTAATTCAGAAGTCAAAAGGTGGCAGCAGTAACCAGGTTTTCTGTGGGAGCTCTCAGAGCAGGGAAACAGGACTGTGCCTGCTGTTCTCCTTTGCAAGGACACAGTCCTGCCTTTGGATATCCTGCTTCATTCTAGGCCTGAGGTGCTCTGGAGCAGATACTTCTGTGCACAGGGATTCACAGGCTCCTCTGGGATGCTGAAAATATGCAAGGGGGTGGGAGGAACTCAACAACTCTGTTCTGCTTGTGACTTTAGCCAAGAGTTTAATCAATGAAAAGCCAGTATATTCCCCTGCAGCACTGCCTGTCCCATCATAAAACTGCCTGGGGGGAGAAAGGCAGGGAAAACTCTGATGTGGCCTGTCCCCACATTGCTGAAAACGATAAAACACTCCTGACAAAACTGAGAGAAGGGCTCGGCTGGTAGCAGTGCTGTGGCTGGCCTGTGGTTTGCCATGGCAAGGAGTGAGAAGGATGGTGGCAGTCCCACATCTCTGTGTTTCAGAAATGATCTCAGGGTCAGTCCTCATCAGCGATGCCGTATTCCTGGAGCTAGTGAACGCCCTGAATCAGTACTCGGATGAGGAAGAGGAAGGACACAATGATTCTGAGGTGAAACAGGAGGATGGGAAAGAGGAGCTGCCAGTCACAAGGAAAAGAAAGCGAATTGCAGCAGAAGGTGGGTTTGGCCACAGAAATAGGCATTATGGTGGTCACGTTTCCATCCTGCTCTGGGTTGTTCTCACTGTCCACTGTGGACAGGACAAGAAATCACCAGCTTAAAGTGTGATGAGAAGTAATTTAGATGAGTCATCTGGAAACACATTTCCTGGTGAGATTAGCAGAGCTGGATGTTATCTGAGGAGGCTGTGGTAGCTCTGCATGTGGAGGTTTTCAAGTGCTGGTCTGGCAAGCACCTATCAGGGAGGTGTGGGTGGATCTGTTTCTGTGGGAGGCAGGGAGATGGGACATTTCAAATCCCTTCCAGACCCGCTTTCCATGTATTAGTGTTTCTCTTCCCTCTCCTGTGCCACCTGGAGCTCTTGTTGCCTAGAGGAAGCTCTGGTCTGTAGGATTTTCCTGTGTCCTCGATGACCTTAGGAATGCTGACAAGTAGTTTTGTCTTTGTCCTTGATCTGTGGTGCCACAAGTACCAGGACCTTTGTGGATGTAGAAAAGCATTGTCTGAAAGTCCTGCCCTGGGACAAATAAATAGTAATAATGCTTAAGAAATGTTGATTCTTCCAGCAGTACATCATACTGTGCTGAAAGTGATCATGCACTGATTCTGAAAATGCCTTAGCCTGGTTGCAGGACTTTAGGCTTATCCATTGTGTATGGGATTACATTTCTGTCTTAAAATACAAACCTGAACATCGCTGGAATTGCTCTGTGTGAGAAGGAAAGGCCCGTTCACATCAGCTTGGCTGAGGAATTCTGTCTCCTCTTCTTTGTAGGTAGCAAGAAGTGTTCCAAGAAGCGTTTCCCCAATGACATGATATTCACTGCCATTTCTTCCATGTTTCCTGAGTACGGCTTTCCAGAGGATATGAAAGAGAGGTAGAAGATCTCTGCTTGGGTTCTGTTACCTTTCTTAGCAAGAGCTGCAATCTCTGTTTCAGAGGCCAGCTCTGGCCAGGCCACAGAGCTTGGTGCCTGCAGGCTCCATGGGCAGAGCACGTTTTGAACCTTACAAAACCTTACAAACTGCAGTTCGGCCTCGAGGTACCTGGGCCAGAGTCCGACGGGCCCAGGTAGTGACGTAGCCGTGTAAAGTGTCCCAGATGGGAGAGCGTGCACATCCCTGGGTGTTTCTGTTTGTCAACAGGTACCGGGAGCTCACGGAGGTGTCGGACCCCAACGTGCTGCCGCCACAGTGCACTCCCAACATCGATGGGCCATGTGCCAAGTCAGTGCAGCGGGAGCAGTCCCTGCATTCCTTCCACACCCTCTTCTGCCGCCGCTGCTTCAAATACGACTGCTTTCTGCATCGTAAGTGCCATCTCGGCCGGACGCTTCCCTAGAGCCCTCTCTCCTCAGTTTTCCTCTGCACGCCTTGCTTAGTCCGTGCTGCAGTCTCTGGAGGGTGGTGCCTCCCGAGTTTGCAGTGGGGCCTTAGGAGCTGACAGGTGCCCAGAAGCCTTTTGTACAGACGGCTCCACTCTTTGCTCCCGCGGACGGCAGACCGACCTGCGTGGCCGTCCCCTCTCCGCGCTCAGCACGCCTCATCCGAGCTCCCGGCAGTTTGTGCCGTAGTCCTGCCACCACCAGACTTTGCTCTTGCTTTGCAGAAGCTCGTCAGTGAAAGGCATGAATGTTTCACTGCCAAAGTCTGGACATGCCCCTGTGTTTTGTTGCCTCACTGGAACTTACAGCTTCATCTTAGTCCTGTTCCTGCGGTTGGTCCTGCCAAAGCCTTTTGGATACTGCTTAGCTGCTGGACCTGCTGTTCTCCAGGTCTAAGGGCTTCTTTGGGAAGTCACAGGACTTTTTTCCAGTGAATTATTTATTAAAAGATATAATATTAAGATCACGTGGTCTTTTTGTTTCAGTCTGAAAGCAGATCCTTTTCCTATGGCCTCTCCTTTCCAAGCTGCCGAGTCCCCACTGTGGGTTGGAGCAGGGCTGCCCCGGGGGTTCACCTGCCACAGGAGCCCTTGGACACGCAGGCTCCCGCTTCCTGTCCCTTGCAGAGTGGGGGGAGACTCTTGGAGAATGCTAATAGTAAAGATAACTGTTACTTTTTCAGCTTTTCATGCTACTCCTAATGTGTACAAACGAAAGAATAGAGAGACCAAGATTGAGCCAGATCCTTGCGGCGCAGACTGTTTCCTCTGGCTGGTACGTTTCTGCGTTGCTGCTTTAGAAACCACAAGAGAAGTGCCCTGGCCAGCCCTGCTCTGCAGAGCTCTGTGGACCTTTTTCGCAACTTCCAGAATTAGTTCTAGTCCTTGTTGGATTCAGGACAGCGTGAATGGAAATGCAGACCTTACCAGATGCATATTTTAGCAGATGTCCAGCAAAGACTAATTCCAGAGCTAGCAGATGGGAAATTGTGTGACAAATGATTTCTCTGGACTCAGTGCAGTGTTAGAGAAATTAAACCCAGGTTAAAAAGGAGCAGAACAAGAGGCCAGGAAGATACAGAGGAGTGGGCTGAGGGGGGGCCAGGGCCAGGAAGCCTCTGCTGACCAGGCAGGGTTTGGCACTTGCTGAAGAGACCACACGTGGCCGGCCTCTTCCACCTGTTCTTGGTGGTGGCAGGACAGGGTTTGTCCCAGGGCCTGTAGAAAAGCCTTCCTGCCTTCCCTGGTCATCTGCCACTCGTCTTGTCTTCTGCTCTGCTTGCAGGAAGGAGCCAAGGAGTTTGCTGCGCTGCACAACCCCCGGTCCAAGTGCTCAGGCCGGCGCCGCCGCCGGCACCACGTGGTGGGTGCGTCCTGCTCCAACACCCCAGCAGTCACCGAGACCAGGGAGGGTGACAGTGACCGGGACACGGGCAACGAGTGGGCCTCTAGCTCCTCGGGTACGGTGCCAGCCCCGGGACACCCGCTCACCTCTGGTGTGGGCAGTGAGGGCGGGTGGGTTCTCACAGCTGGAGTTCTCCTGGGGTCCCCTCTGCTTCCAGCACAGCTGGGAAGTTTGGAGTTAGCAAACAGTCGGTGTTCCCAGAAAACCTGAGGGACACCAGCCCTGCCCTTGCTGTTATTGGATTCACTGTCCTCTCCCAGGAAGAAGGAAAGTTGGCAAGAAAAGCGAGAGCTTTCCTGGGACCTGCAAAGCTCAGAGCGAGCCCTTGGCTCTGAGCACTGTTCCCAGCCAGAGGCAGGAGTGTGTGGCCAGGAGTGCAGTGCGGGGTTGTGAGGCACTATGAGGGGACCACTGGCCCCCAGAACCACGACGGCCAGGTGCCTTCTTTCAGGGTGTGTTTGGCTTAACATCTGCCTTTCCTGCCAGAGGCCAACTCCCGCTGCCAAACCCCCACCAAGCAGAAGCTGAGCCCGGCCTCCTCCCAGCTGTTTGCAGTGGAGACGCCACAGGAGCCTGTGGAGTGGACGGGAGCTGAGGAGTCACTCTTCCGTGTCTTCCACGGGACCTACTTCAACAACTTCTGCTCCATTGCCAGGCTGCTGGGGACAAAGACCTGCAAACAGGTGGGTGCCCAGAGCAGGCGATACAGCAGCAGGAGAGGGGCCAGGGCTGGGGCCAGGGCTGGTGCCTGTTGGTTTTATTTCTCTGCCACAAACCTCCCTGAGGAAGGTGTCACATCAACACATTTTGAGTCTAGGGTATTACTCTGCAGCAGTGCTGCTGTTGACAGAGCAAGCCCTCTGTGCCAGTGCTGTGGGTTCCCTCCTGTGTGTTGCAGCCAGGCAAGCAGGCGCTCATTTCCCAGGCAGGAGGAGCACATGGGCAGGGAAACAGGGCAAAGCTGCTGCTCACTGGGCCTGGGACTGGGAGCCCCACTGTGTGTGCTTGCTCACACTCTCGGATTATGCTTTTGATAAAACAACTGAAGTGCACTGAACCTGTTTCGTCTTTTTGCTTCTGTTCTCTGGTAGGTCTTTCAGTTTGCGGTGAAAGAATCACTTATAACAAAACTGCCAACAAATGAATTAATGAATCCATCCCAGAAGAAGAAAAGGAAGCACAGGCAAGTGTTGGACAAGCTTGTTTTGTTCCTTAAATGCAACCAGATCCGCTCCTTTTTGTGCCAACGCATTCCTGGTAATCCCCATCTGGCCCCCATCTGTGCACACATCCTGCTGTCACACGGACTGCTGGTGCTGCCACTGGGCGCTGGCCCTGGCCCAGCTCGAGGGCTGCTTCCCTTGCTGGAGGCTCGGTGGTTCTGGGGTCTCGGTGGCCCTGGGCTCAGCCCAAAGACAGGGCATTGCTGGCTGCAGCCTCTGCTGCCACTGCCCTAACAGCAGCCTCATCCTCAGCTCCCCAACCTGTGACCCACTTTCTGTGCTGATCCCAGTGTGTCCAGTATTATTCTGGCTCTGGTGTTTGCCTTAAAAAGCTTCTGCTGCAGCTGCATTGCTCTCATCTTTCTCCATTTTATGGCGGCTGCTGATCACTAATGCATGAACCTGCCAAGCCTGTCTCTGCTGTGCTGGCTGCCGGTGCAGAGCAGTCCTGGCCGGCTCTCCCTGATGGCTCATGCATCCCCTCAACCCTTTCTGCTCCTTTTCCAGGCTGTGGGCTGCACACTGCAGGAAGATCCAGCTGAAGAAAGGTAGTGTTGGCTGTGGCTGTGTCATGGGAGGTTTGTGAGGGTCGAGTTCTCCAGCTCTGACTGCCACAGCGGGACAGCCATGTCCTGCTCACCATCCTGGCAGCTCCACAGTGCAGAGGGGAGCAGCTCTGCCCAGTCAGGCTCCCTGGGGTGCTGGGGGCATTGTGGCCGTGCCAGTGCCCGCTGAGGCCACATTTCTGGTGGGGTTTGGTGCAGCCAGGGGGAGGCTGAGAGCTGGTGTGCAACCCTACTGTACACTGGGCTGTGGTCAGTGAGCACAGCCTTGTGCCTGTGGGAGCCCTCACCAGTGCAGGCAGATTGGGAGCTTGCACCTTCTCTGCTCCAGTGCCCTGCATGTGCTGCTTTGAAAAGATTCCTGCAATGTACAGCTTCTAATCCGGGCATTTCTCATCTTGCTCTAGATAATTCACCAACCCAGGTGTACAACTACCAGCCCTGTGACCATCCGGAACATCCCTGTGACAGCTCCTGCCCTTGCATCATGACTCAGAATTTCTGTGAGAAGTTCTGCCAGTGCAACCCTGACTGTAAGGAGAGGCCGAGGACTATTGGGCAGGAAAGCAGCCAGCTCTCCTGGCACAGAGCAGAGGGAGGGTGCAGAGCTGGGGCATGCCAGGGGCCTGCTTTATTCCTGCACTCACTGCTCTGTCCATCTGCAGCAGTTTGATTAGCAGCTGTTAAAGTCCAAAGGGAAATAGTTCCATGCTGCCCTGCAACTCTTGGCAGCTGAGAGACGCTGCTGTTAGAGAATGCTCATCACGGTATCTGTATCCCATGGGTGCTCTGCTGCTGGTCCCCTGTGAGCAGGATGTGTGACCAGCATTTAGGATGGGCATTGGGTCACTGCTCTGCCATGTTTGTTTTTCGTGTCTGGGCTTTCATTCCCAGCTCTGCAATGGAAGCAACAGCCAGGCTTTGTTCTGTCCCTGCCCAGGCCCTGCCGGGGCGAGACCTGGCTAGGGGAGGAACATCTGGGGCAGGGACCCTGCGTGGCCCCTCTGTTCTCTGCCAAACCTCACAGTGCAAACCCGTGGGCTGTGTCACTGCAGGTCAGAACCGCTTCCCGGGCTGCCGCTGTAAGACCCAGTGCAACACCAAGCAGTGCCCGTGCTACCTGGCTGTGCGGGAGTGCGACCCCGACCTCTGCCTCACCTGCGGCGCTTCGGAGCACTGGGACTGCAAGGTGGTCTCCTGCAAGAACTGCAGCATCCAGCGAGGTCTCAAAAAGGTATTGACAACAGCATGGCAGGGGCTGCCTCAGGGCTGATACACAGCTGCTGCTGCTGCTGTGTGGGAGGGGGGCATGAGGCCCCCGCAGCTGCCTGAGTGCTGAGGTCTGGAAGAGAAGCTGCTCTGCCCTGGGCTTCTGCAGCACTTACTCTGGAGTGGGGATTGTGGATGTGAAAATCAGGAGACGTGAGTTACGTGAGGAAGGGTTGAGAGCAAGTGAGTGTAAAAAAAAGTGGCTCCAGAGAAAGGTTTAGTCTTGAATTCTGCTGGTCAGGGCAAGGGATTTTGCATTAAAAAAAAAAAAATCAGAGAAAGTTGCAAATTAGTGTGTGTCAAGTCCTGTGCAGCTCCATATAATGGTGTAAGTCTGTAGGGAGCCGTTTGTCACCATAACAAGGGGATGCTGGATGGACACTGACTCCCCTCTGCCCCTGTGATCTGGGTGCTGTGAGGTGCTGTACCTGCCAACCCTTCCCACTTCCTTTCACCTTGGTTCCAGCATTTGTTGCTGGCCCCGTCGGACGTGGCTGGCTGGGGCACTTTCATCAAGGAGGCTGTGCAGAAGAACGAGTTCATCTCCGAGTACTGTGGGGAGGTCAGTGCTGCTGTGCCGGGCGCACGGGGGTCTGCCTGTGGGGGGAGGGCTTCCTTCAGCCATGGGGACAGCAGGGACAGCTGCCTTCCCCAGCTCTGCCGTGGCCATGGGCTCACTCTGACCAGGTTTGGAGAGTGAGTCTTGTGCTATTTCAGAACACATCTCAGTACCTCTGGCCCTCCACTGTGGAGGAGCGTGTTCTATGTGCGCTGCTCCCTGGGAACCCTGCTCTGGCCTCTGCCCCATCCCTGGGAGCCCTGGTGAGCTCCTGCCTGTGAGATGGGAGGGAGGGCAGGAGCGTTTTTCCAGGAGGCAGGTGAGTGTCTGGCTCACCCCTCAGCTGCTGAGTCTTTCAAGGTGTTCTCCCTCTACAGCTCATTTCCCAGGACGAGGCTGACCGGCGCGGAAAGGTCTATGACAAGTACATGTCCAGCTTCCTCTTCAACCTCAACAATGGTAATTCCCTGGGGCTGCCAGGGCTGGAGAGGCCAGGGCTGCTGGCCAGGCAGGCAGGCTCAGCCCAGGTGACAGGCCTGGCCTTACACCACAGTTTTCTTCTTTTTTTTCTTTTTTTTTTTTTTAAATAGATTTTGTTGTTGACGCCACCCGCAAAGGAAATAAAATCCGCTTTGCTAACCACTCGGTGAACCCCAATTGCTATGCCAAAGGTGAGATCCCCCTGCCCAGTCAGACCAGGCAGGGTACAGTGCTGTGAGAGCTCTGGTCCAAGCTGGGGCTGCCCGTCTCTGATATCATCTCTCTGGTTGCAGTTGTAATGGTGAACGGAGACCACCGGATTGGCATCTTCGCTAAGAGAGCCATCCAGGCAGGAGAGGAGCTCTTCTTTGACTACAGGTACCTTGGACAGCAGGGGACTGGGCTGCAGGGGTGACCCCACCTTCTGTAGAGGTTTGTGGGGACTGTGGGAGGTCATTGCTGCAGCTGTGACTTCCTGTCTTGCAGGTACAGCCAGGCAGATGCCCTGAAGTACGTTGGCATAGAGAGGGAGACAGACATCATCTAGGCCCGGGGGCAGTCCCGGCACACCTTGCTGCTGCACCTTGTAAGCAATGCCATGTTTGCTTCACGCTGACATGACTGCTGCTGTTCCCACTGCTGTGTGTGTCACAAGTGCTACTTTCCATCCAGACACCCAGAGAGACTCGGGGCAGGAGTGTGAGCAGTGCCTGTGCCCCAGCTGCTGTCCTAAGGTGGTTTCCCCTCTGCCCCAGCTGGCTGGGGCACAGGAACCACCCAGCCATGGCTGGAGTTGGCACCAAGGGATACCTGGGGATGGGAGAGCAGCACTATGCAACACGTCACTTTGAATAGGGATGCCACTGAGCTGGGTAGAGACAATGTTAAAGTCAGTGCCCATGGTGGCCCAGGGAAGGCTCCTCGGAAACCTGCCTTGGGCTTTGTGATCCTCTGGCCCTGGGGATAAAGGGGAAATATTCTCTGGCGGGGTGAGGTTTGGCCTTAGCACCCAATGCAAAAAGGAAAGAAAAAAGCACTTTAAACTAATCCCCAGCTGGTGGCTGGGCCCTGTGTTTCATGCTGGGTATGGAGGGACTGCAGGCATCCTGGGCGACCTGCATCCGTCAGCACCTTTGCAGGGACATCGCTCTGGGTTTGGGACAGGGCAGGCTGATGGGGCCTGGCATGACCTGAAGGTTGGGGCTGTCCCCTGAGAGCCACATGTGCTGCCAGCTACCTGCCCAGCCTGGTGCTGGGTGCTGGGCCGTGCTCCACCCAATGTCCAGGGCTGGGTTCCCAGGATGGTTCAGGGAGCCTGGCCAAGCCCTGGTCTGGCACCGAGGGGGCTGGGGCCCCCCAGCCCCCTTCCAGTTGTGTGGTACAAGAACACAGAGAGCTGCTGTGTCTGCCTGGGAGCCAAGCTCTCCCTGGCCCAGCCCTCACCATGCTTCCCCAGTTCCCTGCCACGGCAGGCCAGGCTGTCTGTCCATCCTTCCCACTGTCCATGATGCCCTCCTGGAGCTTGGAGGTGTTTGGGTTTGTCTGGAGCAGTGCTTGTACCCCAGCACCTGCCTGAGCCCCGCTCCCTGCCACCTCCGTCCGCCTGGCTCCCCTCAACCCTGCTCTCGGCTCAGCATCTTCTGCCACTTCGGCCATAGCTGCACTATGCCAGGCTTTTGTCTGTGGTTTGTTGACGGTGAATAATGGTAATAATAATGCACTTTAAATAACATGGCTTGTAGCCTTTGTCATAATAAAGTGGTAGCGAAGACCCTCCCCTGCTTGCTGGTCTCTGTTACCTCGGGAGCAGCTGGCAGCAGCCTGTTCCCTGCCTGTCCCCTGCCTGTCCCCTGCCTGCTGGGCTCAGCCCAGCCATGGCTCCTCAGAGCCCAGGGGGAAGCGCGAGTGGTCAGGAACTGCCAGCTGCCCAAATCACACTGGCTCAGGGTGGGGAGGGGACAGAGGTGTGTGGCAGGGAAAGCAGGACACGATGTGTGTGTGCAGCAGCAGCTGAGCTGCCTCTAGCCCTGGCTAATTATACCCTGCATCCCATTCCAGGAGCAGGAATTGCTGGTGTCTGTGTGGTCCCTCTCCTGGTGCAGGCTAAGCTAGGGTGAGGGGAGAGGATCTGCCTGGGCTGCCAAGGGGAAGGCTGGGGAGTGTCAAACGCTGTCATTCTGCCTTTATTTTATTATCCTCACATCTCATTCAACAGAACAGGATTTTTAAAAATAAAGTGCCCAGTGGAGCCAGGCCTTTGGGTAGATAAATGCGTTTCTGTAACATCATCTTACCACAACACAGCGAGTGAACAGGAGCTTTCCCTGGGCTGGAGGTTATCAGCGGGACTGGCACTTCATACAGAGAAGTAGCAAACTACAGACCACGCACCATGACACGCGGAACGTCGGGCCCGCGGGAGCTTCCGTTTGGTTTTTTATACAAACCGATAGAATAAAAAAACCCAGAGTGTAGTAGAATATCCAGCAACAAAAATGGTAGAAAGGATCTGTACCTGATCTTATGAAAGCAGCATCTCAGCAAGGTGCAGCGGCGGCATGCGCGGCGCCGGCGCAAGGTATTGCTCGGCGCCCCGGCTGTGCGGGGCCAGTGCTCGTGGCTCTGCGTGGCGCTGGCGAAGCGAGCAAAGCAGCGGGTCATCTACGCGGGCAGCGCTAACGGGTGGCAGCAGCCGGGTGCCCCCGGCCAGAGGGAGGGTGGGGGCCGGGGCCGGGGCTCCCCACGGGAGGCCAGGCGGGATTTGGCAGCTGCGGGGGCAGCAGCCTGCCTCCGGCGAGGGGGCTGCCGCCGTGCCCAGGGCGAGTGGGGCTGGGGCTCGGCAGGTCACAGCCGTGCTCCGGGGCCGGTCGGTGGTGGCCACGGGGAGGAGATGGTGGCCGGTGCGGTCTGGGCCGTCCAGAGGAGGATGTTGGCAGTTCAGGTGTGCTCGGCCCTTTGGTCCCGCGACGCTCGCTTATCCCCGGGCAGGTCTTGGGGATGTGGGGGCTGTGAGCCTGTCCCACCCCCAGCCCCTGCTATTCCCCTCTCGCCTCCTCCAGGATCTGGGGCAAGTTCTGGTCCTTGCGTGCCGACGCTGGTTTGGTAGCGCTGCCATAGTCCTGGATGGCCTTGGGTTCGTTGGTGTGGTAGGAGCCCTTGTAGCGGTGGTGGTAGAAGTACAGCAGTGCCAGCAGCCCCCCCAACAGCAGAAGCAAGAAGATCACAACTGTGGGGGAGAGGCAGCAGTGAGGATCTGGGAAGGAGGTGCAGGGCCAGGGCAGAGCATGAGACACCATCCAGGGGCTTCACTTACACCCAATGATGATCCCAATCCAGCCGTCATCATGCACATGGGGGAACTCTGCAGAGATAGAGTGGGTAGCTGAGAGTGGGCTGCAGCGAGGTCTTGTGCTGGAGCTTCCCCTCTGCAGCTGGTGCTTGTCAGGGGCTCTGTTCAAGCCAGGGTCCCACCACAGCACCTACCTATGCCCATGTACCAGGGGTCCATCTCAGGAGGGATGAGGATGGTGGTAAGGGGGAGCATTGAGGCACAGCTTGACTCCACCAGCTCCCCCCGAATGCTGTAGGGCCGCAGGGCACTGGTGGGGTGGAAGATGGTTTTGAGGGGCACGAGGGTGTTGAACTTCACCCCTGAGAGGCAGCCTGAGAAGCCAGGTGTGTTGTAGCGCTGGATCTCGGGGTCAATCACACCGGTTTCTGTGGGAGTACAGAAGGAGATAGCTCATCCCTCCTGGAGAGCAAGGGCCATGCTGGGCAGAGGAGACCCTGGAGACTCCAGCATGGGAAAGGGGTGGCTAAGGGCTGGACCCAGCTCACCCATCACACGCCCCAGGTAGAGGTTTTTGGGAGAGTCCAGCTTGCTGTCCACAAACAGGGAGAACTGTTGCTCCATGACGGGGAGATAGTCCACCTGGGAGGCAGGTGCCCAGTGTCAGCGCCCATGAAGCCACCCCACCTATACCCCTCTCAGCCTGACCTGCAGCCCCAAAGCCCCCAGTCCCTGTGGGGAGGGTGCCCTGGCCCATACCTGGGTATACAATGTGCGGTGCAGGCGGGTGATGTTGACACGGTGGGGCCTCCCATCTGTCACTGGCTTGGTGGTGAGGGCGAAAACGTAGGGGCTGGTGCCCAGCTGGTAGCGTAGCTGCAGGCTCCCTGCGGGCAGTGGGGGCCATCAGCAGGGCCAGAGCTCTCAGTGGACACATCCAGCTCGTCTATAGGGCTGGGGAGTAGCATCCACAGAGAGGAGGGTCCCATGCAGCCCCAGAACTTGGGGGGGTCCCCTCAGGCTCTGTGTGAGCACCAGGGCAGGGAGCCCTGCCCTCACCATCATCCTTGATGAGCACGGCCATATAGTCCTTTACAAAGGTGCTGACATAGAGCAGCACAGCGGGCGCTGAGGTGGTGCTGAAGCTGAAGCTGACCTCCTCGCTGGTGAGGTTGTAGCCAGGCAGGGGCTGCCAGGGGCTGCTGATGATGCTGGCGAACTCGCGGGCGGCGTACAGAGACACAGGCAGGATGTTGTACCGCACCCAGGTGCCCTCCTCAAAGTACCCGCCGATATCTGCGGGGGAGCCCACGGGGTGAGGGAAGTGTCGGCTCCTCAGCCCCTCTCACCCCATGGAGCACAGCCCTTACCGTGGTTGCAGAAGGGCCCGGTGAAGGCGGAGATGCTGCAGTTGCAGCTGTAGTGGCTGTAGCGCTCAACGCAGAGCCCGCTGTTCTGGCAGGGCACCGGCGGGTCCTGGCAGTAGCCGGTGCAGTTGACCCGCACGCCCTCGGTCTCGTTAGCCTTGCCCTCCAGGTTGAGCGTCACCCCGTTCATCCGCAGCCCCCGCAGGCACCCCAGGAATGGGCGCATCTTGTGCTCCGCTGCACCTGCAGTGGGGCCGAGGCTCAGCACCCTGTGGCACGCAGGGACCTGGGGGTGTGGGGCCACAGCCAGGGGCTCTCACCGACATAGAGGGGCCTGTCAAACTCCAGGCGGACAAAGCTCTGTGGGGGAGCTCGCCGGACCACCCAGGGCAGCTTGTCCACCCGCAGCCGTGCCAGCTTGACGTTGAGCTCAGCCTTCACCTGGTGCCACTCATCATCGTTCCAGGGCACCACTGACCGCACCGTCAGGTTCTCATCCCCGTTCCCAATGTCGTAGATAAACACCACATCCCTGGTGGCTGCAAGGATGTGGTGTTGTGAGGAGCCCCCCAGCCCTGCCGCCCCCCTCAGCCCTGCCCCCCCTGCCCCCCGTACTGTTGAGTTCAATGCGGATGTAGTTTCTGGTGCCAGGGTTCTCCAGGAAGACTCCAGATAGGGCAGTAGTCTTGAAGTAGAAGGAGATGTCAAGGCTGTGATTGGCCTGAAAGGTGGGGAAGATCAGGGCTGCACCCCTGTTGAAGGAGACGGTGTTCCAGGTGTTGCCTGTGGGGAGCAGGAGGGGCAGTGAGGGATGAGCAAGGACCCTCCCTGTGTGGGGGACCTCGCAGGTGTGGGACCCCTGTGGGTGTAGGCACTCTGCAGGCAGGGGACCTTCCGTGGGGCTGGTCACTCACGGTCTCCGTAGCATCGCAGGGGCCCCAGCAGGAACTGGGCTTCAGAGCCAGTGCGGTTGGTGTCTCCAACCACAACCTGGGTGACAGGCAAGTGGTCCACAAAGGTCAGCAGACCTTTGTCTGTCCTCCTGCAAATGGTGCGTGCATCAGAGTGGCCGTGAGGGGCTTCTGTCCCTTTGCCAGCCTGCACCCCTATTACCCCCATCTGAGGGCCCCAGAGTCTGTGCCCCCCACGCCTGCAGCCCCCGCCCCTCAGCCTCTGTCCTGCAGACCCCACCACTCACCACAGTGCATGGTCGGCATCACAGTTGCAGAAGTACTGGGGGTCGGCACAGTTCTTGTCCAGCCCGCAGGCGCAGCGCTGGATGCCTGGCCGTGAGCCACCCCAGTAGTAGTGCCGTTCATCATTCCGGCCCATCCAGAAGCTGAAGGGCAGCCCAGCTGCAAGCACAGGGGAGGGTGAAGACACTGTCCCAGAGCACAGCCCTGCAGTGCAGCCCCAGTCCCCCCAGCACTCACAGGGAGTGTTGAGCAGGCGAGAGCTGTAGCAGTGGAACTCGATGCGCTGCTCGCAGTACTCAGAGGCATTGGCCAGTGCTGAGACCTCAGCCCAGGAGGCGTTCCAGTACTCTACAGCCCCCAGGTAGAGCTGGTCCACACTGGAGCCCGTCACCCGTGTGGCGTAGTGGCGGTTGTGACGGATGATGGTCCATGCTCGGTCCTCTGCACTGACAGGGAGCTTTTAGGACTGGACCCCCAGGACACCCTCACTACCTCTATCCTGCTCCAGCCCCAATACACAGGCAGGGCTGGTCCCCAGGGGCACTGGACAGAGGGACCCCCTGGCCTCCTGCTGCCCCCACCTCGGATGTCACAGTACACCATGAAGGGCTTGAGTGGCCCGCTGCCATCCGGGTCGATGGTGTAGTTGCCCGAGGTTTTCCCGCTGACCCGGTAAGCATCACATGATTCTTTGTAAAGGGCTGAAAGAGAAGAATGAGGTGGGGGTCAGTGTGAGGGGGACACTAGGCAGAGGGAGGGGCCACAAGTGCCCTTACTGTCCCTGACCCACAAGTCTCCAGGCTCACATTTGTGACAGGTCTCCCCCTTGTACCCCGTCAGGTCGCAGATGCACATGAAGTCATCCCAGGACTGGATGCAGCGGCTGTCATGCTCACACAGGTTGGGGGTGCACCTGAGGGTGCAGAGGGCTCCTGTCCCAGCACCAGCACAGCCCCCCAGTGCCCCTCACTCCCAGGCAGCACCCCTGTCCCAGTTGATACCTGTCCGTGATGCCGCAGACATTGAAGAACACATTGTGGTACTCCGCCAGCCGCTGATGCACCAGCAGCTCCACATCCACGGGCTGCAAGTCCACGTTCAGCATCTGCAGGCAGCCATGGAAGGCTGTCTGGTTCGACCTGCAGCCCGTGACTGAGGCTGGCTTGGGGCAGCCTGCAAGACAGAGTAGGGTGAGCAGCCCCCAGGCACATGTCACCCTGGCCTCTGCCCCACTGCCCACCTCCAAAGAAGTATTGGCCTCCAGTACGGAGCTGGAATGGGTGTGCCACCCGAAACTCGGCGCCATCATCATCATCAATGGTCACAACAGCTGAGCCTTCCCGTGCCACCAGGTGCACTGAGTGCCAGAAGCCGTCATTCAGGCGATACCCTGTGGGGACAGGTGGGTGTGTGGGGAGGCTCCGCTGCCACACTGGCCCCACTCCCCATGTTGGCTCCCCAGCCCACCTGCGGCAAACTCCAGCTTCTTCTTGCCAGGCTGGGCAATGGAGACATTGACCTGCCCCTCGCTCAGCACCATCTCGAGGGAGCCCTGGCCATCAGAGAAGTTGGTGTAGAGCAGGAGCCCAGTGGTGTCCCAGGAGCGGAAGCGGAAGCTGACGGCCAGGCGGTTCCTCCGTGGGATCCCTGGCACCCGCAAGTAGTTGTTGATGCCAGCAAAGGTGATGGGGGTGTTCAGCTGGTCCTGGCAGTAGTGGCCCACACTGCCCTGGGGACAACCACGGGATGAGATGAGGAAGGGGATGTTCCCATGGCAGGGAGGCCCCTCCCATCCCCACAATCCTGGCCCCAATCATGCCCAATCGATCCCAATGCCTGGTAGAACCAGGCAGGCACCCCAGGCCAGGGATAACCTTGCATGGTCAATGTGGTGCCGCTTGGCTGAGCACGGCTGCTGCCCAGCCCCGCGCCACCCCACAGCGGGCAGGGAGCCTGGCCTCAGGCAAGGGGTCACCCCCCAGTGGGGCTAAGGACATTCAGGAAAAGGATCCTCCCACAGCAGGGACAGGACCCCCAGAGAAGGGGCACCCCCCGGCCTGGACCTCGAAGCGGATGTTGGGTCTCCGGTGCCGGGCCAGGTCAGCGATGTTGACCCCATTGAAGATGATGTTCTCCACGCAGCCCCGGAAGTTTTGCCGGTAAGTGAGGTGCTGCTTGTCCTGGTCAATCACCCCCCCAAAGAAGATCTGGGAGGTAGAGGGAGAGGGTCAGTCCCTCTCTGGGGGGACACCACCAGTCAGCATCCTGGCAGTCCCCCGCCTGCTGCACCCACCTCAGTTTCGAGGTCAAGCTGGTCGAAGGTGCCACGGCAGCGGAAGCGCTTGACCTCCCCGTCCAGCGTCAGGTTGACGTAGTGGCCGAGGCGCTCAATGTGCAGTGAGTGCCAGTGCTGGTCATCCAGGAGGCTGCCCACCGCCACTGTTGTGTGGCCCTCACTGGCGTGCAGTGGGCTGCTGCCTGGGGAGGGGCAGCGTCAGCCAGCAGCCCTCTGGCCCCATGTCCTCAGCCCCCTGGCCCTGGCTCACCTAAGCTGATGTGCAGGAGGAGCTGGGCCTGTTTGAGCTCCACCGTGATGTAGTCACCCTGTGAGCCCTCTCCATGCATCAGCACCCCGTCCTGCTCCAGCGTTTTGAAGTTGAAGGAGATGTCATCCTCAAAGGTGCTGACCCTCTTAGCCCGGAAACGGTAGGAGATGGCATCATCCCCATCAAAGTAGAGCACGTGCGACCCTGGGGAGAGCAGAGCAGCCCCAGCCATGTCACTGCCTGCAGCAGCAGGTGCCCTGGCACGGGGAACACTCCCATCTGCTGTGGTCTATGCCATGGCTGCAGACCATTTGGGCGCAATCCCCTCTGAGAGTGTTTTCCACAGTGCTAGAGACAAGGTCCTGCTGCACAGGGCTGCTGGAGCCCCTGGCCAGGTACTCACTGTAGGGGCAGCCGTAGAGGCCCAGGCGCAGCCCGATCTTTCCCCGTGGATTCCATGCCACTGGGATGATGCGGATGTAGCGTGCAAGGATGGGGTAGTGCAGGTCATGCCGCACCACCCCACTCTCGTTCACATTCCCAAAGAACGTCTGGGGATCAAGGGTCGCTGTCAAACACCTTGCTCCAGGCGAGGGGTTTCTGCCCCCCTCAGAGGACCCCCTCCCGCAGGGACCCCAGGACTCCCCCCTACCCAGTTGCTGCCCTGCTGGAAGAAGGGTTTCCAGCTGGTGGGGTGGTCTCCGTAGAGCACGATGTAGCGTGTCAGCCAGTCATAGGTGTTGAAGGTTCCCTGCGTGGCCACCGCGTTGATCCGGTGCTTTTGCATCAAGTCGATCTGGAGCCAGGGCTGCTTGTCCCGGGGATCAGGGGACCAGCCGCTGGTGCCTGTGGGGGAGCTGCTCAGCTGATCCCACAGCCCTGCACCCAGTGGCTCCCAGCTGAGCAGGGGCTTCTTGCTCGGCCCCACCCCAGCACCCGACTGGGTTCCTCAGCCCTCGCCGAGGACCCCCCGGCCCACGTGCCCCGCCCAACCTGCGTCCCGATCCTGCAGGGTCACTCACTGTGCAGCCGGGCAAAGCTGGGCGAGTAGAAGATGTTGTATCTGGAGGAGGCACCGATGGAGTAGGAGTAAAGGGGAGCGACGAGCTCATCGTAACATGGTCCTGTGGGGAGAGTGGGGCTGGGGGCGTGCTCGGGGCACTGAGCTGGGCAGTGCCCCTATGGAAGCTCTCCCGACACGACCCTGCAGACTCTGAGGGCTCTGGGGACCCCTACAGACTCTGTGGGCTCTGGGGACCCTGCTGCCTCTGAGAGCTTTGGGGACCCCGCGGCCCCCTCGGGCCGGCGGCGCGGCGGGCCCGCTCCGCTCTCCCCTCCCACTGCAGCGGAGCTGACACACCTCTGCGGGCCCCGGCGCCCGCACCAGCCGCCTCTGCACTGACGTGGGCGACGGGACCCCCCGTCCCGCCCTGCCCCGCCCTGCCGGGTCACAGTCCCTCGTGGGAGCCCAGGGGGTCCCGTGCAAACCCTCGCGGCACCGGCAAAAGACGCTCTGACGGGGTCGGAGTCCCGAACCCCTCTCACAGGGTCCCCCCTGCCGTGTCGGACGAAGCCCGGGGAGTCCACGAGCACCCCCAGCTCTCACTGCAAGGCTTGTGCTCCATCGCCCCCCGGTCCACCGCCCCCCATCCCACAGCCCCCCATCTCCATCCCTTTTCGCCCCGAACCTGGGGAAAGGGGCCGAGGGCCCCGGCTCAGGGGGCCGCAGGGAACTGTCCAGTGCGGCCAGGACCTTGCCGATCCCCGTGCCAGAGGAGATGCCCTAAGCCCCGGTACCGGGCCCAGCCCGGTTCAGCCCCGCGGCCGGGTCGGCCCGGCGGGCGGCGGGGCTGGCCGAGGTGCTGGCGGAGCCCGGCAGGTCCGGCGGGGCTCCCCCGCTCGCTCGGAATCCCCGGGCATCCCGGATCCTCGGGGCAACACGGCTCCCCCGGTCCCCGGAGGCTGCGGGCGGGCGCGGTTCCGCCGGTGGTGGCGGGGCTGCTGGGGGCCGCCCCGGGCGGGGCGGGGAGGGGGAGAACCCGGACGCCCGTGTCCGGCGGTGACCTTGAGGACGATGCGCACCGGGGCAGCAGAGGAAACCGAGGGATGCCCGGGGGAGAACGGGGGATGGTCGTGAGAGCGGGGTTGCGGGGGCGGCTCAGGGATGCGGGGCCGGGGTGGCAGGCGCGGTCCCGCAGTGCGGAGCGGCCGCTCCCGGGACTGCGGCTCCACTTACGTGCCAGGCAGCCGGGGCCGGGGCGCAGGAAGCCGACGCAGGCGGCGAGCAGGAGCCCGAGGAGGCGGCGGGCGCCCATGCTGAGCGCCCCGAGCGCCCTCGACGCCGCCGCTCCCGGTGCTGCAGCCGCACGGCGGAGCGGGGCCGGCGGCTCCGCCCATGGGGCGGGGGGGGAGGCCGGGACCGGGCCGGGGGGGCGCGGGGGCCGGGCTTGGCGCAGCGCAGAGCCCCGGCCCCCCTCGCCGCACCTCGGAGCAATGCTCCAGCCGGCCGCCCGATTCCCCCGGTCCTCGGCCCCGCGGGGTGCCGGCCGCCTCGGGCTGCACCGGGACACGGCTCGCGGCCTCGGTGGGCTCGCGGGGGGATGCACGGGCATAGCGAGGCCGTGCAGGAACTCCTCTGGCATCCCCGGGAGGTTCCTCTGCAGCGCCTGGCCCTTGTCGAGCCCCGAGCCCCCCCAGCCCTTATTCCCTTGCAGCCCCGGTCTGGAAGGGGGGCTCGGAGCGGTGCCCGCAGCCCCCCCGCAGCAGATGTGGCGGCGGTTTGTAATCAAGCCACAGATTAAGGCCTTCAGGTCTCGGGGTCGCTGCTCTCTCCAGTGGTGCAGAAGAAGGGATTTAGCCCGTGTCTGCTCCCAAACAATCCCCAGATGCCCACAGAGGGGCCGGGGGGGCTGGCGACTGCCTGCCCTACATACACCTACAAACCCTCTGTGCCCCGTGTCCCCTGGCCCCTCAGGAGCAGGAGACCCACTCTCCCAGGAGCCCTAAGCAGCTCTGAGGGATGGGGATGCCCCAGGAGCTGCTGGGTCCATGCTGGCTCTGGGCGCTGGGCAGGAGCTCGGCAGGGCAGCTCCACACCACTGGCTCTCAGCAGGGCAGCACAGCCATGACCTGCGGGTACCCAGTGCTGGGGCTCCTTCCTGCCCAGGCAGAGTCGAGACCTGGGCTGAGGAGTGAAAGAGGGAACAGAAAGCCCCAGGTGTGGCAGGGATGATGTGGGACAGCCAGTGGTGCACTGAGAGTTCTGCTACCGGGAGCTGGAACCATGTGCCAGGGTCATTGGCACCTGCCCTCCTGTCCCCCAGACCCCAGCAGTGCTTTCGGGTCCATCCCCAGGAAAGGCACAGCCCACCTGACCTTATCCTGACACCCCAGGGTGCTACCTGCTCTGGCCACAGCCCCCATGTCCTCTCCTTGTGCTGGGTCAGGTCTGTGACAGCCCCAGTGGGGACATGCAGATCCCTGATGTGCTGTAGGGCCAGCATTGGCCCTGGGACTCTCCTCCCTCCCCTTCCCTCAGGATGCAGGGTGTAGGATGGCACCCCCTGAGCCAGCACTGGGCAGAGGTCTGCAGCCACATCCCTGCACTGCAGAAAGAGCAGGGGAGGGGAAATGACCCTCCAGCAAAGAGCTCTGGGGAACCCCCAGGGACTGGAGTGAACCTCCAGACTGACTGGCCAGTCACTCTCCAGCCAGGGCACAGCAGCTCCACAGCTGCACAGCCCCACAGCTAGTGCCTGGGACCCCACACCCGTCTGGAGGCAGCAGGAGGGCTGAAGGCAGAGCTGGGATAAGCCGCAGCAAAGACTGATGTAGCGGGGGAGAAAGGGGGATTGAGGGATTACTGTGGCAAACGGCTGGGAGCCTGTTAAAGCTGGGGATCAATTTGCTCCCCCCTGGGAAGAGGAAAGTGGGGCCTCTGCCCCACAGGAACTAATCTGCTTCTTAATGAGGAGCTGGGAATTTTGTTGTCAACAACCAGCAACATCCCTGCCCAGAGCCACAGGGGTGCAGGGGCACAGGGGCCTGGGGTTGCAGGGATGCAGAGTGCAGGGCCAGGCTGGGACCTCTGGGTAGGAGGTACAGCCTGCACTAGCAGCCACCCCAGCTCCTGGAACCACCATGTTTCCATCAGGATGAGATGATCCTGGACCAGACATGGCTCTGCTGATCCCACTTGAGCAGCATCCTTCCTATGCCCAGCTAAGTGCCAGCCCACAGCAGCATACACTTCATTTCTTAGCCCTATTCCCTCTAGCCTCCCCTCCAGACCTGCAGAGGAGCCACCAACAGCCTCAGGGTGGGCTGGGGTCCCCTGCACATGCTGTGTGCCCTTGGCCAGACGCCGTTCCTCTGGCTGGGTGCTCCCAGGCTTGGCCCACAGTCCTGCATGACAGGGACTGAGTGGAGCTGCTATTTCTGTCCCCAGCATGCAGATGTAAAAGATGCACAAAATAAAAGATTCAGGACAGGTTCCGTAGGGGAGCCACCTCACCTTCCTCCATGGGGCTGGGCCTGTGCTCTGCACTGTTTTCGGTATCAGAAGAGGCACGTGGTCAAACCACAGGTTACAGAGTGCTGAGACATCAACAGCTCCAGACCCACCGAACACGGGAAAGGTCCTGCTGTGCAATGCAGAAACAGGTGAGAGGCTGTGGGGTGAGGGGTTTGCTGGGGGCAGGAACCCCCACACTGTCTTTTCTTATGTTTTTTAGATAGTTTTCTTGTGAACCGTGTGGGTTTGGGCTGAAAGGCAAAACCCTATGGAATCCGGGCAGTACCTGGTGTTCCGGTTCCCTGGGGCCCAGAGCAGGGAAGGAGCTAGGAGAGCTGCTGGAGAGTTAACCCTCCCAGACACTGCATTCAGATGCCACCTGTGGCCCCAGAGCAGGTGGGGGGGCTCAGGCCCAACTGCCTGGACTTGCTGACATGGGCCAGAGTGAAATTGCTGTTGGGAGACTGCTCTGAGTCAGAGCTGTGTCGGATCCTGACATCTATGGCAGTGGGGTCCCAGCTGTTCAGTGCCAGGCTGCAGTGCTGTCCCACTGCCCCAGAGCAGGGCTGAGCAGCTCTGTGCGCAACTGCCCGCAACATGTGCAAGGCAGTGGGATGCCCTGGGACCTCCCTATCTGGGGCCAGGGCCAGGGAGTGTGGGGCTGTGTCTGCACTGGGATCCCCAGGGTGGTGCATGGGTGGGTGGATGGTTTGGCCACCCAGGGATGCTGGTGTGGAGCCCCAAGACCCGACTGCCCAGGGTAGCCAGGGCTGTAGGCCGGGTGCTGATCCCCAGGGGATGCTGGAGCAGCTCCCCAGGCAGGTGCAGGATTAGTCCGTGGGACGTGGTGCTGTGCTGGGGATGTCATAGCCGGGGTCACGTCCCTTCACCAGCTCTGCATCGCAGGCAGCTGCTCGGGAAGTGTGCGGTTGCTCTTGCAATGACTGAGCATGGTGAACCTCCCACTGCTGCGGGGTGGGTGTGAGACAAACCACCCTGCACGTGGGGCTGGGGACTGGGGGCTGTGGCATGCCCGGGCTCCCCGTGGTGAGGCTGGGTGGAGAAGGGCTGCCCTCCCTGGGTGTGGTGCTGCACCCTGTGGCCGGGCTGCCACCACCGAGCCCTCCTCATTCAGTCTCCTTCTGTGCAGGCAACCCCCAGCCCCATCTCAGCAGAGCTGATGGCCACCACCGAGTTCTACTCCTGGGAGGACGAGTACTCGGGGGAGGCCGGCACGCTGCCCGAGCTCTGCGAGAAGCAGGTAGTTCAGGGCTTTGCCCGCACCTTCCAGCCTGTCGTCTACCTGCTGCTCTCACTGCTGGGCACGGTGGGGAATGGGCTGGTGCTGCTCACACACACCCGCTACCGCCGGGCACACAGCGTCACTGACGTCTGCCTCCTGCACCTCGCCCTGTCTGACCTCCTGCTGCTCCTGACTCTGCCCTTTGCCGTCACTGACACGCTGCAGGGCTGGTCCCCAGGTACGGCCGCCTGCAAGGCACTGCAGGGTCTCTACGCCCTCAATTTCTACAGCGGCTTCCTGTTCCTCACCTGCATCAGTGTGGACCGCTATGTGGTCATCGTGCAGGTCCCGGCCGCCTGCCGCCTGCGCCCAAGGGCTCGCCGCCACGGCTGGCTGACAGCGGGGCTGGCCTGGCTGCTGGCCACGCTGCTGGCACTGCCCCAGTTCATCTACAGCCAGGCAGAGCAACACCAGGACCTCCGGCTTTGCCGAGTCGTCTTCCCCCATGTGGTCTCACGGGTGGCCCGGGGGGCCACCAACCTGGTGCAGGTGGTGCTTGGATTCGTGGTGCCCTTCCTGGTGATGGCGAGCTGCTACACGGCTGTGGCACGGACGCTGCTGGCAGCCCGTGGTGCCCAGCCCCACCGGGCACTGCGAGTGCTGCTGGCCCTCGTGCTGGTGTTCGTGGCCCTGCAGCTACCCCACAGCCTGATGGTGCTGCTGGACGCGGCCGAGCTGCTGGCCAGCTGGGAGGTGAGCTGTGCCCAAAGCCGCCGCAAGGACTTGGCGCTGCTGGTCACGGGTGGGCTGGCATACCTGCGCTGCTGCCTCAACCCGCTGCTCTACGCCTTCCTGGGCCAGCGCTTCCGTCGGGAGCTGTGGCTGCTCGCCAGCGATGCCGGCTGCGTGGGGCCCCTCGAGCCGCGCTGTCCCGGCTGTCCCAGTCCCCGCCGGCGGACATCGCTCTCCACATACCTGGATGTGGTGTAGGGGCACAGTGCCTCCAGCCACGGCAGGAGCCAGCGCCCCGGGGCTCGGCCCCTCCGTGACTCCCCGGGGAGAGCCCTACCCATACATGGGCTTGCCCCGGCGAGCAGCCTGGCGCAGGCAGCGCTAGACAATCCACACGGTGATTGCAGACTCGTGGACAGAGGGAAGAGCAGCTCCACAGCACCTGCATGTCCTGAGAATGCCTTCAGTGCCCAGTGACCCGCCGGGACAGGGGTCCCCGCAATATCACACGTGTTCTGGGGGGGATCGTCTAATATCACGCGTGCTCCGGGGGGGCCATGCAATGTCATGCGTGCTCTGGGGGTCCGTGCGGTGCCGGTGAGCTGAGTCGGTGAGTGCAACAGTGGGGCCAGGCAGGCAGCTGGTTCTCACTCTCACAATAAACCTCAGTCGAGTCCCGGTGGGCGAGCGCCATCTCCGTCCGGGCCGGGGCTGCCCCGCGGGCTCTTGCGGGACAGGAGCTCGGGGCCGGGTGGCGGCCCTGTGGCCACCGGCGCTGGCGGGCGATGCCTGCAGGAGGCAGCAGAACCTCGCTCTTCCTGCCCGCCCCCTGCCCGCCCTCTGCCTGCTCGCTGCCCGTCCCCTGTTCACTCGCTGCCCGTCCCCTGTTCACCCTCTGCCCGTCCCCAGGGCCGGAGGGGCAGAGACCCCCCGGAAAATCCCGCCCTGGGTCCGACTGGAAATCCCCTCCTGGGGCGGGGGCAGAGGGACGTACCTCTCCCCTTCTCACTCCCCCCACGAACTCCTGTGCCCCAGCACATCTCGGCCCGGCGGCTCCCCGGGGCCAGGGTGGTGCGCTGGAGATGGCCCAGCCAGACGCCCCCGGGCTGGCACATGACTAGCGGCTCATGGCCACGGGCCGGCAGCACCGGGGCCGTGCGGTGCCTCATGTTCCGGGCTTGGCTGAAGAAGTGCGCTGGGGTGCCGGAAGCAGCACCAGGCCTGGCTCTGGTGCAGACTCTCGTGGGATGTCCCAGCGGAGCTGGGCATGCAGGGAAACACCTTCATGGGGCTGGTAGCTGCTTCATGCTCACCCCCTGCTCTGCTTGGCATTAACCCAATACTTGACTGGAAGAAGGCATCTCGGAACCTTCACCTGCTGCTGGGCCAGAAATGTGGTTACTGCTGACTCAGTAGATGCAGAGCCGTGGTGATGGTGTTCCCCTCAGCCAGTGGGGAGCAAGGGCCAGATCGGACAGTACCCGGCCAGGCAGCACAGCTGCCCCCGCTGCCCTCTCAGCCTGTGGTCTCGACTGGTCCCGATCCCGTTCTCTGCTGTCCCCATGGCTGGCAGGCTCTGCCCAGTGCCCGTTGCCGTCCCGGCTGCTTGGCCGGCCCCACAGCGGGGCTCAGCCCCCCGCACAGCCCGGCGCAGGCTGCGTGGGAGGTGAACTGGCAGCCGGCGCTTCCTGCCTGCGCATCCCAGCACCCGGGTTCCCAGGGACGACGGTGACCCAACAGCTGTAGCAAAACCAGAGCCTTAACCCCTTCTGGGGCTCTGCGAGCAGGGCCAGGGCCCGGGAGCTGCCACAGCATCCAAGGCTCGAGGGGCCGAAGGGCCCAGGGCTAAGCTGAGGCGCGTCGCTGTGGCACCGGGTGTGAAGTCTGCCACGAGCCCCTTCTGCCAGCTCCTCTGTGGAAAGGCGCCACGAGGGCCGGCAGGTCAGCCCTGACCGGGCACGGTGCCCTCCTGCCCACGGTGCGAGCACGGAGCCCCGGTGCTGCCCGCTGGCACACACTTGGCACCGCACGGGGCTGAGCCGCCATCCCGGGACGGGCGCGAGCGCTGCCGCGCGCAGGAGCCAGGGCGGCACATGGTGCTGGTGCCGCGGGGCAGGGCAGGGGCCGGTGCCGGTGCCTCACCAGGTGCGGGGGGTGCCCGGTGCGCCCCGCCGGTGGTGGCTCCAGGAGCCCCGGCCCCGCGCTCCCCCCGCCCGGCCGCTGACGCAGCGGCGGCCCCGCCGCTCCGGGCGCTGGCTCCGCCCCGGGCCGCTCGCAGCGATTGGCGGCGGCCGGTGACGCGCGGCCCGGCCCGCCCGGGGCGGCGGCGGGGCCGGTCCCGGCGGCGGCGGCGGCCGGTGCGCGGGGCGGGCGGGCGGCGGGCTGGTCCCGTCGCGTCCCGGTGCCGTCCCGTCGGTGCCGGCGGGGCGATGCCGTTCCCGGGCGGGCTGTGGTGGCTGCTGTGCTGTCGGCGGGGTTTCACGCTGCTGCGGCGGGACTACGGCGAGGCGGAGCGGGAGGCGGACGGCGAGGCCGAAGAGGAGGAAGAGGCGTCCTTCGAGCTCCGCACCCAGGGAGACCAGGTGGGGTCCGCACCAGTTTCGGGACGGCCATCGAGAGGCGCACCGGCGCCGCGGCGGGACCAGTGGCGCGCGACTCTCCGGTCCCGGCCCGGGCTCCGCCGCCCGGTCCTGTCCCCGCCGGTCCCGCCTCCCGGGGTGCCCTTGGCGCGTCCCCGTCGCCGCCCGTGGGGTCCCGCGGGATGTGGGGGGAAGTCGTCCCGGCGGGTGCGGGCGGGCGCGGGAGCAGCCTCCGGGCGGGCGCGGGAGGTCCGGGGCCCACGGGGCAGGGCCGGAGATTGCGGGGCTCGCTGCCGGCTGGGTCTCGGCGTGGGGCCAGTGCCTCGGCGGCGGGACCCGGCGCCCATCAGCTGCTGGGGTGCAGTCTGAGCCGGGCGCTGCCTGCTCCTGCTTGCTCCAGCCCGCGCTGCCCGCTCCTCGGGGCGGGGACCGCGGGGCTGCCGTGCCAGAGCCGTGCCAGACCCACACCGGCCCGGTGTCGCTGGCCGGTGTGCGGAGGAGCCCCGCACTGCCCCGCCGGAGCGGGCCGGGGCTGAACCCGGGAGCACGTGCCGGGCGCGGGGAGCGGGCCTGGATCTCCCTGCTCCGGCTGCTTCCTCTCTGGAGGAAGCGGAGCGGCGGAAACCGGCGCTTCCTCCGGTCGGGCTGTGTGTGGGACGGCTGATAGCGCGGGGGAAACCCCGGCTCCCGGGGGGCCTCCTGCCCGTCCCGGCGCGGTCTCCTGCACCCAGGGCCGCGGGGCCGAATCCCAGCCCGGGAGGGACACGGTGGGTGGTGACAGCCCCGTCCCGCTTGCTGCGGCTCCTCTCCGCTGGCCGTTGCAGGGGCTGCAGCACGGCCCTGGCAGCAGGTCCCCTTCCCTAGCAGTGCCAGGCCCTTGGGATGGTGGGCAGTGGGGACAGTGGCAGGGCTGGAGCAGGGCCCTCTGGGAACTGGTGGCAGTGCCAAGGGCATGACTGTGGCAGGAGCTGTCTTTGGGCTTCCTGCATCCCAAGGGCCACACTGGCTCCGGAGGGCCGGGCTGGCGTGGGCGGCTGGTGACGCCAGCTCCCTGGGGAGCCCTTTGCCGTGGCCAGGGGGTCCTTGGAAACCCACAGTGCTGGCTGCCCCTTCCTGGGAGCGTGGGAGCTGCCATGACTCCTCTCCTGTTTATTTATATCCCTGAGAAGGAGCCGACAGCCACCGCCGCCTGCTTTGGACTGCCCACGAGAAACTGGGTACTGTCTCCGTGTCCACAGTCCTGAGGAGCATGTGGGGCCCTCCCCAGTCTCAGCAGCGGGACAGTGGCTTGAGGTGCTGGCCCCGTGCACAGGCACCAGCACTATGTGACAGGTGCCCTTAATGCCACGGGTCAGTGGTGCCTGGCCCTGCCCCACGGCGCAGCCGTACCTGCGGCAGCTCCCCCCTGCCTGTCACTATTTTTAGTATCTGTCTCTTTTTCTTGGCGTTGTGTGGCGTGCTCTGGCCTGTCATGCCTCTGGCTGCCCTACTGGGCTGCAGCTGGCAGGAGCTCCTGTTCATCTCCTGGGACAGCATCGCTGTGTCCCCGCACCCCGCTCTGCCAGGGTGCCCGGCTCGACTCGGTGCCTGACAGTGCCTGGGCTCTGCCTCATGTCCCAGCACGTGTGCCAGGCTCATCACGTGAGCGGCACCGTCCATGTCAAGTTGTGCCGTGCAGGAGGAACCGACCCTGTCCCGCTGCAGGGCCAGGGACTTCCCAGTGCCGCGTCCCACCGCCGCGGGCAGGAAGTCAGCAGCCCCATTACAATGGGACTTTGTGCCGTAAGCGTATTACTCAGCACTGACCTTGTGCAATTCTGCACGGTATTCAGCCGGTCGGGTCAGCTGAGGACACACGGCCAGCACGCCTGCCGGCTGCCCCCACATCCCCGGGGTGCCCCAGCTGCAACCCTGGCCCCTGCCACAGCCATGGGGGCACTGAAGCTCCCTGCCCCATGGCAGCAGGACGCGAGCCTGTCCCTCTGGGTCTGGAGCTGGGTTGGCAAGGAGGCACACAGTCAATGGGGGGATGGCCGGGAGCACCAGTTGATGACCATGGGGCTGAGATGTCTTCTTCCTCCCCAGGGATCCCTGGAGGTGAGCCTGAGCCAGCCCACTCGTAGCAGCAGTGGCTCAGAGCGGTGAGTGACCCCCTGCCTCTGGTCTGCTGGGCATCCCATCGTGTGCTGCGCAGGAGCTGGGGGACTGGCATGTTGTGGGAGGTTGCCCTGGTGCTGGTGTGTGCTGAGCATCAGGCTGTGTCACTCTGTCAGGCAGAGCAGAGATGGCAGAGCTGGGACTGCTGTGCTCGTCCCCATCCCTGGCGCATCCTCAGGCATGTCTCCATTCCTCTGCCATGGCAGATAGCTTGACTGCCGCAAGCTTAGCCAGTGGGGCTGTGCGTGACTCTTCCTGTGCCAGGAGGCTCTTCTGGACCATGTCCATTGGCAGAGGCTGTGCCCTGGGGCAGTCTCTGCTGGGGAAGATGGGGGGCCGGGGCACAAGGGCCTGCTCGCTCCCTGTCCTCCCAGTACTGACGCTACTGCCAACATTCCTTCCTGGTTGTTCATTTTCCGAATTCCTTGGCAGGGCCACGACTGCAAACAGCTTATTTTTAGCCAGGGTCATCTGCACCCGATGACTCTGCCGTGTTCCCACCGCAGGGCTAGGGTGCCCAGAGCCCCTCAGGACCCAGCTCACCCCAGCCCCTGGGCCAGCTGCTGTTCAAGGATTGTGGGAGACACACGCGGGCACCCCGAACTCAGCCCTGTGTTGTCCCCAGGTCCCTGCTTGTTGCAGAAGAGATGCGCAGCCTCATCATGGAGAAGGGCCCAGGGCCAGTGGAGGATGACCCTGATGCTCTCGTGAAAGGTGGGGTTCTGCCCCAGCTGTGGCTGGTCCCATCCCACAGGGACAGAGGTACTGGCTGGGCGGGTGCCAAGCAGACCCTGCCCTGCACTGGAAAGCTGGTGGGGTGGATGGTGCTGGCGGTGGGGACTGAGGGTTCCCTTCCCAGGCTGGCTGCAGCGGGAGATGCGAGGCTGCATGAAGACTCCCTGGATTCGTCCTCGGAAGTACTGGTTCGTGCTGACGCCTGACTCCCTGGACTACTACAGCAGCAACGAGAAGGGGGCCCGGCGGCTGGGCTCCCTTGTGCTCACCAGCCTCTGCTCTGTGCTCTGGCCAGACAAGCAGCTCTACAAGGAGACAGGTGAGGTGCCCGTGCCCCTTGGCTGGGCTGTGTCTTTGTGGCCCTTTGTGCCCTGTGTCACCCTCCTGGTCCCAGGGGCCTCTGTCGCCCAGAGGAGGGGCTATGCCAAGCCCCAGGGTGCTGAGCCTGGCCGGGGGTCCTTGCAACACTGGTGGGCAGTGGGTGAGTGGTTTGTCCCTCACAGGCTACTGGAGCGTGACGGTGTTTGGCAGGAAGCATTGCTACCGGCTGTACACGGAGCACCTGAACGAGGCCGTGCACTGGGTGTGTGCCGTGCAGAAGGTCATTGACAGCAAAGCGCCCGTGCAGACGCCCACCCAGCTGCTCATGCGTGATGTGGAGGTGAGCCTGCGGCGCTGCCCACGCCTGCAGCCGCTGGCAGCACGAGGATGGGTGTTCAGGGCCTCGTGTGCCCCAGGGAGGTGGCAGGGGTCTGTGCCAGGCACTCAGCCGGGCGACCCCTCTGCAGCTGCTGCCATCACTTTGCCCCCCCAGGAGCACAGCAGCAACCCCGAGGTTCTGGAGCAGATCTACCGCTGCAACCCCATCCTGCGCTACACCAGCGGCCCTCTCTACGCTCCCCTGCTGCCCTTCCCTTACGGCAGCCTGGACCAAAGTGGTGAGGGATGGGTGGGGTGCACGAAGCCAGATCCAGCACCCTGGGCTGGTGGCAGTGATCCCTGGCTGGGCGCTGTGCAGGGCAGGTGGGCGCTGGGTCCCGGTTGGCCCCAGGTGCGAGGACAGTGCCCAGCTGCTGGCAGCTGTTAACCTCCGTCCTGTCCCGCAGCCCCCGGCCCCCGCAGCTACACCACACTGCGTGATGAGGCTGTGAAGCTCTTCAACTCGCTGCAGCAGCTGGAGTCGGAGCGAGACCCGGTGCCGCTGATGCAGGGCGTCCTGCAGACCTGCCTGGACCTGCCGCCACTGGTGGATGAGATCTACTGCCAGCTGGTGAAGCAGACCACGGAGCCGCCGGCGCCGGGCGGGCAGGGCGACCTGCACTACTGGCAACTCCTCACCTGCATGAGCTGCACCTTCCTGCCCTCCCCGCCTGTCCTGCGCTTCCTGCACTTCCACCTGGACAAGTGAGTTCCAGGGGTGCCTCAGCTGCAGGCAGAGAGCTTGTCAGGTTGCCAGACCCCCTCGGGTCAGTGCCATCCTGACCTTCCTGGTGTTTCTTGCAGGACTGAGAGCCGTTTCCCTGCTTCGGAGATGGCCAAGTATGCCTGCTTCATCCGGGAGGCACTGGGAAAGACAAAGGGGCGGGAGTGTGTGCCTTCGCTGGAGGAGATCCTGATGCTGATGCAGCGGCAGGAGATGATCTGCACCGTTCACTGCCCCGGGGCGCCTGCCTGCAGCGTGGCCATCAGCTCCCACACTACAGCCGAGGAGGTGAGGGGTCACAGCCATGCCAGGCAGTGGGCTGGGGATGTTTTGGCATTCAGGGCTGGATGGGGCAGTGTGTCATGGGAAGTGAGCAGCTCCTGCAGGTCTCTCCCACCTGAGCCATGATGGAGAGGGACCAGGGGCTGCTTGCAGTTGCCCACCATGACCTGTTTGTGTCCTTTTGCAGCCCTGAGCGCCGTGGCCAGGGACACGTGGTCACCGTCGGTTGCCTTTGTCTCGCCCAGGTGGCCCAGGAGCTGGTGTCGCGCCTGGGGCTGTCCCAGAGCCCCAACCTCTTCGCGCTCTACGAGCAGTCCCGGCGGCGGGAGCAGCCGGTGGGCAGTGCCACATTGCTGGCTGATGTCCTCACGAGGTTTGAAAAGTAAATGTCCCACTCTGCTGCCTATGGGGAAAGGGATCAGGGAGCCACAGGCAGGAGGGGACTGTGTGGGGTGTCTTCACAAGCTAACGGAGCTGGTCATGTCTGCTGCAGCCTGGCCGGGGAGCAGCGTGAGCAGGACCCACCATGCCGGCTCTGCTTCAAACACTACGGCTTCCTGGACACGGACAATGTCCCACGGGACAGCCTGGAGTTCGCCCTTCTCTTCGAGCAGGTGAGTACCACACTGGAGTGGGGTGGCTATGCCGTGGTGGCCGTGCCATGCCGGCTCACCCCGCGCTCTTGCAGGCACACGAGATGGTGCTGCGGGGCTACGTGCCCACGTCGGAGGAGACGCTGCAGACGCTGGCAGCCCTGCGCCTGCAGAGCCTCAACAGTGACTTCTCCACCCACGCGCCCTTCCCGCGCCTGGAGGAGCTCTTCCCGCCCCATGTGCTGCACGCCCGCCTGCCACCCCCACCCCACCGGCCCCCTGCCAAGTGCCGGGGGGCCCGGCTGCGTGCAGGGTTGCTGGCCGGCGGGCTCTGGGGCCAGGCACTGGCCAAGCAGCGGGCGGAGCGGGACCAGCGCCTGCGGGGCCGTCTGCGTGAGGAGGGGGCCAGCACCATGGCCGCCATCGTGGAGAAGTGGAAGCTGCTGCAGGGCATGGGCCGGCCCGAGGCCATGGCTGCCTACGTGGCCCTGGTGCGGGAGTGGCCTGGCTTTGGCTCCACACTCTTTGATGTCGACCTGCATGTGGTGAGGCCCTGGCCAGGCAGGGCGTGGGGGCAGCCCTGGCAGTGGGTGGCCCTGACACCCCTCTCCTCACAGAGCCCGGTGGGTGCTGGGCCCCAGCGCCTGTGGCTGGGCATCGGGGCCAAGGCTGTCTCGCTCTACAAGCCGGGGGAGCCCGAGCCCTTGGACAGCTTCTGCTACGGCCGCATCTCCTCCTTCGGTGCCTCCGACAGCAGCACCTTTCGCCTCTCTGTGGAGGACCGAGACCTGCTTTTTGAGACCTCCCAGGTAAGGGGCAGCCATCCCTCCACCCTTCTCTCCTCGCCGGGGGTGCCCCAGTGTGACCAACTACGACCCCTCTGCCTGCAGGTGGACGAGATCGCCCAGCTCCTCAACACGTACCTCGCCTCTGCAGGTGCCCAGCGGCTGCCCCAGCCCCAGGAATCCCCCACCAGCCCCCCCACCTCAGAGTCCACTGTGCTGCCCCAGGGGCTCTGCCATGGGGCTGGGCCCTGGCAGCACCGGCCACCGGTGGGTTCCTCCCACAGCTAGCCCGGCGGCCGGCGTGGCCACACAGGTGCTCTGATGGCTGGTGCGGGAGGGTGGCCAGCCCAGCAGCAAGCGGCAGGTCTGTGCTGGCCTCCAGCTGTTCCGTGGAGCAGGGGGTCAGGGGCTCCTTCTCCCCCCACTGCCATTGCCTTTCTGGTTATTTCCTTAATTTATTTTGAGATGCCTGCGCGCCCCACATCTCCCAGCACTTTCCCTGGCGGGCAGCGGGGCCACCCCACCATGGTCCCCCGCACTGCCCTCAGGCCTGTTCCTGTCCCCTGTACCCTGGTGCCTTCGCCGCCAGCACTTGTGCTGTCTGACTGCTCTGCCTGCGCCCCGGGGGCTTCGCCTGGGGCACAGGGTGCCAGGCAGCAGTGCTGTGCCATTGTCTGTCTGTCTGTCTGTCCGTCCGCTGGACCCACCCCTCCTGGAAAGCTGCAGGCGGCTTTTGGCCGAGCTGCCCTGGGGACCTGCAGGCTCCTCCTGGCCGAGTGGCCAGGCCTGTGGCTCTGCGGTGGCCCTGTGGCTGGGCTCGTGTCGTGGGGGTGGCCAGTGGGGTGGCAGCTGGTACAGCTGGGGCTCAGCCCCTCAGTGTTGCCTCTGTAGAGTTTGTCAGTTCTGTCCTGGGGAGGAGGGGTTGGTTGTTTGTTTTTCTAAATAAATGCACAAAGGAAAGGCTGGGCCTCCTCTCCCGGAGCTTGGGTCGACAGTGGGAGGCCAGGACAGTCAGATCCCTGGGGCAGCAAGGGCAGCGGGGCCTGGGACAGGCGGCGGGAGTAGCAGCACAGTGTGTCCTTGGGGGCAGGGACCGCCGTCCCTCCGGTCAGCGCTGGGTGCCCTTTGGCACTTCACCAAGAGCACAGGCAGCTCCAGCTCCCCAGCAGCCCCTGGCACTGGCTGCCCCGGGCGGGGGGAACTGCCCCAGCCACGGGCACTGCTGTGAGGCTGCTGCCAAAGAAGGCGTGGGAGCCCGTGCTGCTATGATGGCCATATTTTTAGCCTCCTGCTCTGTGCCCAACAGGGTAAGAGGAAAATGCTAATTCTCACCTTGGGCTGTCTGGGCTTGGGCCAGCGCCATCACTGCCCCACATCCCCAGCTGGCAGTCCAACTCCCACAGGACAGGACCAGAGCTGCCATGTCCATGTCCCCTGACACCATCTGGCCCCAAGCCTGTGCCCTTCCCAAGAGTGCTGGCCCCTGCCTCAGATCCCAAGTGCTGAGGGCACCCCTAGCCCCTCACGGTCTCCTACACGGGGCCTCGCCCTCATGGAACATCCGTGCGGGCACCACGTGCTCCACAGGCAGGGCGGCGCCGGTCCCAGCCCTGGTCAGCCGTGCTGGCAGGTCCTGCCAGTATTTCTGGCTCTGCTGCAGCGGTCGCCCAGCGCCGCCCGGGCTCCTCAGCACTGCTGGCTGGGGCAGGGCTGGCCCTGTGCACCCCGGGACTTGCCAATGAGCAGCAGCCATGGTGCTTCTGCAGAGCTGGGCCCCCACAGGCTGTGGCTGCACAGCAGGGCCATCCGGCCAGGCAAGGCGAGCACTGGCCTCAGTATCTGCAGCTGCTTCCCTGCTCAGCTGCTCGCTCAGGAGCTGTGCAAGCAGCATTAGTGCAGGAACAGCCTTTATTAAAGCAAAATAACCTACAAAAATATAGATACAGCCCGTGCCCCAGGCCTGATCTGGCAAAGGAGGAACAAGGCTCCTGCCCAGGGCAAGGACTAGCTCAGCCACACGGAGCCTTTGGCCATGGGTGTCGTATGCACCCAACTCTAGGGGCCAGGCCTGTTCCCAGCCCCAGGGTCGCTCTCCTCCTCCTCCCAGTGAGCGTTGCTCCCACGGGTGGAGGTTCCCTCCCAGCACAGCGCGCAGCTGCCCCAGTCCTGTCCTGGGCCAGGGCACGTGGTAGGGCGGGGGCTGTCCCCCGCCGAGGGGCTGCAGGGGCAATGCTGCTCCCCACAGAGCAACTTCCGCGGAGGAGTGCAGCCATGTGTGCAGCCGGCGCGAGGGCTCCGCCGCACCGGGCAGCGCTGAGGGGTGATAAACGTGGGCACGGCAGAGATGAGCCCTGCCGGCGTGTGTGGGGGTGGCCATGGGACCCTCCCGTCCCCTGGCAGGGCACTCACTGCTCCTGCGTGCCCCAGGAGATGTAGTCGGGGCGCGTGGCCGCGTGATACTCGTCGATGAGCTGCTGCACAATCTCCCGGGAGTTGTCCAGCTCATCGAAGTTGTCCTTGAAGATGTCCTCCTTGCGGAACTGCTCCAGGAAGGCCTCCCGCTTGCGCAGCTTGTCGTACTGCCGGCACGTCCGCTCGAACAGCTGGAGAGCAGCGCGGGGTCACAGGGGCCAGGGCTCCCTGGGGACCCTTTCCAAGAGAACGGCACAGCGGCCAGTGGGACTGATGGAACCCTGGACCAGACCTGAGCCCTGCTGGGAGCCACCCACCCCACGCCCTGGCAGGGCCTGCCCTGGCTTTGTGATGGCCCCAGATTGAAGGGACACCAGGGGTGTGGGGCCCAGTGGGGCGGGGGAGGCACTCACCGAGGAGATGTTGGTATGGTTTGCCATCATGAGACCACTGACGCGGTGAGCGGACGGCAGGTAAGGGGACTTGCGGGACAAAGCCACCTGGATGCTGGCAGGGCCCCAGGGGATGAAGTTGGCCAACTTCCTCTCCCGGATCCGCTGCAGACTCTTGTGAACCTGGTGGGATGAGAACACCAAGGGGAAGCAGGGTGAAGGGCAAAAAGCCTGGTCCCAGCAGACCCACGAGCTGCTCCTCACAGGAGGCATGGCTGGATTTCAGCAGGAAAGCTGGATTTCAGCAGGACTGTGGCCTTTCCAAGAGGGCAGAGCTCATACAGGAGAAACCTGGAGCCAGTTCTCAGGCACTGTCCAGTCTTGCCCCAGGACTGCTGCACACACAGTGACCATGCCCGTCCCTGGGCCACACCATGGCCATCAGCACCTTAACGGCCATGGGAGCTCACCTGTGTAGGATCCACCTCCCCCTGGATGATGTTGAGGATGGCGATGTAGCAGTGGTTGGTCTGCCTGTCTCGCCCTGTGGACACCATCACGTTTTTAGGCTGCAACAATCTTCTCATCACGTCCAGGACTGTGGTTTTCCTCACGCTGGCCACCTGCACAGGCCAGCCGGGGATCAGAGGGAGCAAGGGTGCTGCTCCCTGCCCTCCCACTGCCCAGCACGCACACACAGCAAGGGGGGCAGCTGGACAGAGATGCCCTCGCCCCAGGGATGGAGCCACATGCAAAGCCACATGCAGGATGAAAATCCCAACATCACACAACAGGCACAGCCAGGCTGAATAGACTGTCAGTGAAGCCTCCAGCATGGGGGCTGTCTGCCTCCCCCCAGAGCAGGATGAAGCTCAGCTGAGAGCAGAGGGACAGGGACCCATTTCATATTATTGCTGTCAAAGTTGGGTCCTGTCCCACTGCTGAGGCAGAGAGCAGTGGGTGTTTGACAGGAGAGGGGTTGTTCCCCACTCCATCCCCTCCCTGCCCTGCCCAGCTCTGAGCTATGGGCAGACTGGCCATTGCAATCCCTGAGTGCTGTCTGGGCTTTGCTCAGCTGCCACCAGTCAGAGCGGTCACAGCTGGGGCCAGCACCCAGAGTGCTCACAGCAGGGACAGCTGGGTGAGGTGGCAGCTCCCTCCTGCACCGTCTGAACCACTGGCTGAGCCGTGCCCACATTCCTCCCTGGGAGGACAGATCACACACTGATACCCTTCTCAGAGCCAGCAGTTTTTCATATTTGTTTCTCTGAGCAACATCCTGAGGAAATGCATGAAGGGAGAGGAGAAGAGCAGCTGTTAGCTCCCGCCAGACTGCGACGGGCCAGTGCAGGCGAGCACCTCTCGAAACAGAACTGCCCCATTCGCACTGGGGGATGGAGGGCCCTGGCTGGGGACGAGCCAAATGCAAGCACAGTGCTTGATGTCCTGAGGGCTGGCAAGTCCCCCTCCCAGACACAAATCAAGCCCCAGGAAGGGGCTGACGCCTGGAGCCCAACATCAGTTTTGGAGTAACAATGATCAATAGAGATTGGACCCAAATGGCCCAAGCTGTGGCCCGCAGGGGTGGCAGGGCTGGCAGGGCCACTCTGCTGGCCTTGCCTGGATCATTTCTAAGGGTGGCTTTTTACCCTGTGATCTTGACAGCCGCCCTGATGCATGCAGCAGGTAGCCTGGCACACAGACAACTGCCTGCTCACGTCTGATTCATTGCACGCACGGTCATCACGTGGTGTGAGCACACAGGCCTGGGATTTGGGACATGCAGCGACAGCTCACACCAAGACACGGGACTGACAGATGCTACAAGGTGAGCGTGGCAGCTTCTCCTGGCCTCAGAGATGGGGAGGAGTGCCTGGGGCTGCCTTACCGACTGGTCGGTGGTGAGTGGCGTGTACCCCGTCATGAGGAAGTGCAGCCGGGGCGTGGGGATCAGCGAGGCGATCAGCCCGATGAGGTCGTTGTTCATGTACCCGGGATACCTGAGTGTGGTGGTGCTCGCAGACATGATGGTGGAGACCTGGGGGAGAGAACGGGGTCAGCACCTGTGTCACCACAGGGTCACAGGGGGTGTCACAACCTGCCTCATGCGGCTGTGCCAAGGGAAGCTGGAGCACCCAGGAGGGCAGAGTACTCTCACTCACAGCTCCAGGCTGCCCACCCGTAAGCCCAGCCCATGGAGCAGTTTAAGATTGAGCTGAACACAGCAGGGAAGCCCCATGCTGGCTTCTCCCAAAGGAGAGCCCTTCTCACCAGCTGGTTGATCTGCGAGAATGACGGGTTCTGAATGTGCAGCCGGTCTGTTGCGATACGATTCAAGGCTGTGTTGTCCAGAACCACCTGCAAGAGAAACCTGGCTCCATGAAGGGCCTCGGAGACAGCTGAGGAAGGGCAGTCCCAGCTACGTGTCTCAGGGCCCAGCACAGCCCTCTGTGCAGGTGGCAGACACTTGAAACCACAAGCTGACTCATCTGTGGAGTGTAACCGACACTGTCAATGGAACCTCTTCCCTCCCTCCTGGCTGTGCTCCCCGCACTCTCCCCAAGAGCTCTGCCCCTGGGCCAGCACCATGCACCAGCACCAGCCCCAGCAGCTCCAGTGAAGCTGCTCCTGCCCTGCCACACACAGGGATCAGCTGCAGGGGACGAGCAGCATCTCGGTCAGACCCAACCAAAGGCCCCAGCACAGGCTGAAGGTGCTGCCTGGCTGTGGAGGTTGTGGGTGCTAAAAGCAATGCCGGGATCGAGTTCAGGTAGAGGCTGCAGCACAGCTACACAAGGGAAGCACAGACAGCCCTTGTTGCCTTGGGAAGATCTGCTGGATCCCAGAGGCAGAAATACCAGGCAGCTCTACAGGGGTTAGTACAGAGCCAACGAGGGTCCCTGGGACCACCACATCTGCTCGGCCCTTCTGTTCAGGGCACACTTGTTGCTACATCCAGGGCTCACAGGCACATGGTGCTGCTGCAGCACAGGCCCCAGGGTGGGCCATGGTTCTGGGCTGTGGAGACAGGGCTGTCACCCCAGGGCTTGCTGCACCACGGGCCTCTTACCACGCAGTCAGCATTCTGAGTCAGCCTCTTCAGTGTCAGCAGAGAGTTGTACGGCTGGACTACAACATCGCTCATCTCATCCTGGTTTGGGAACACTGAGTAGGTCTCCACCAGCTTCTTGGGATACCTGGTGAGAAGTGCAGCCATCGCAAGGGTTAATGCCGCCAAGCCAGCACTCCTCCCTCCCACAAGCTGCCTTCCTAGTCTCCAGGGCTCAGGACAGGGTGAGTCACCAGAGCTGCAGCCAGACTGGCTCCCAGGGAGGGAGAGAATGTGTCCCAGCAGTGCCTACCCCAGCAGCACAGGAGCTGGCTGCCAGAGGAGCTACAGGGAGACTGAGCCATCCACAGGCTGATTAAGCAGCTGCTCACAAAGCCTTTTCAAGAGGCTGCAAGCTTGAACAGGCCAGGACAGCAGCTCAGAGCCCACAGCCAGAGCCTCCCATCCTCCCCCTGCACAGTCAGGGTGTCCGCAGGCAGCTGCCTGATAAGAACAGCCAAGGGAAGGCAGAGCTTGGACAGTTTCAGAGCCTCTGAAGTCCCCAGGCATATCAGAAGCCGTCCCTCTGCAGGCAGCTCGCCAGGGATTGCACAAGACAGTGTTTGGGTGGGGGTGGTGGCTCTGAGTCAGCGCTCTCCAGCTCTCCAGCTCTGGGCAGGGTGCCCAGGCTGGGCCAGGCTCTGTGGTGCAGGAAGGGGACAGGGCTGTGCTCACCTGTCATTCAGTCTCTCCAGGAGGTACGAGCCCAGCCCAGAGCCTGTTCCACCAGCGATGGAGTGGCAAAGCACAAACCCCTGCAAGGAACCAGAAGGCAGTGCTGAAGCTGCAGCTCAACCCCAGTGCAGGCAGATAACATGACACCCCCAACACCTCCAGCAGAGACCTGCTGGCCAGGGCCAGAGCTCCCCATGGCAGCTGGGAGCACAGACACAGTGGAGTTGGCTCCGGCTCCTCTGGACTCCAACCACAGCTCCTCAGCCCACTCGTGCCCACATAGGTGGGATCCACATCTCTGCACACTCCACAATGTGTAACAGCTGCTTGGGAACCTGCAGGATCCCTCCCACCCAGAACAGGCTTCAGAATAGCTCCAATGCCACCTCCAGGATCCAGTCTGTCACACAAAATGCAGGCGCACTTTTTCAACCCTTTCCTGGGTCCTCCACACCCCTTCTTCCTTCTAGAGTGACTGAGATCAAACTCCCACTGCCTGACTCCAGGGCAGCTTCCACCTGCTCAACTCCCACAAAAGGCTCCTGAATCTTCTGTCTATTTGTTTTAGCTGACATTTGCCCTTCCCCTGCTGCCACGTGACAGCCTGAAACGAACACCCAGCAGCCCTGTCTGTCTGTGCAAAGGGAACAGATTCACATGGACGGTATAAAGAAAAACGCCCCATGAGCAAACAGTGAGAGGATTTCCAGGGCAGGCTGACAGGTGGAGTGGTGATGAACAAACCTCCTGTCCCTGGTTCCCCCCTCTGTGTCTTTTGCGCTCAGCCCCAAAAGCACTTTGAGCAAGCTTGTGCACACCAGAGCGCTGAGCTCAACCTTACAAAGAGCAGCCTGGCTGGGAGAACACCAGGCAGGGCCACTGGATCCAAATCCCCGTTGTACTTACTTCCAAACTGTCGCTCCCATCAGCCTCTCTGTCTATTATGTCAAAAATATCTTCGTGGATCTTTTCTCCCTGCAAGAGAAACCAGACCTGGTTTTGTTCCTTTCCCATAGAACATGGAGAAGAGCTGCTCAAGCCTGCTGTGATGCTCAGTCAGACTGGCAGTGTGACCCAGCACCCCATGCCCGGGGTGCCACAGTTCCTGCCAGTGACAAGGTATTATTCAGAAACTGGAACTGAGCTGCACGAGGGGGTCATGAAAAAGCCCTAGGCCTGCTGGGCTGCCCTGCGTCTCACCCAGCAGCACCAGAGCTGGTACCTGCGAGAAGCCACTGGCCCAGTTGTTCCCAGCTCCCCCTCCGTGCTCAGACAGGTAAATGTTTTCTGGGTTGTACAGGTTGGCATAGGGGGAGTTGAGAATGGAGTGGATGACGCGGGGCTCCAGGTCCAGCAGCACGGCCCGCGGGATGTAGTGCTCATCGTCGGCCTGCAACAGGAGCAGGAGAATCACAGCGCTGCTGCAGCTCGGGAAGGGAGAGCATGAGCCACCCCCTGGCCTCGGGCGAGCCCAGCACAACACAGCCGGGCCTGGCGAGGGGGAGGAGGGAGGGAGGGAGGCTGGCTCTGTGCAGCCTGTGTCCCGGAGCACCCCCAGCACGGGCGGGGGGGGTTCTGGGTGCTTACATAAGGCACCGTCTGTGGCAGTGCCTCGTGCTGCCGCTCCGCCCACACAGCGCTCCACGGCCACACCGGGAGCGCAGGCGGGAGCCTGTCACTGGCTGTGAGCGGAAGGCTGGGCTGAGCCACCGCTCCAGCCAGTGGGGTCGGCACCCGCGAGGGCTGCGGAGAGGGCTGGGGCAGGCACGGACAGCCCGGAGCCCCGTGTGGCCGAGGGCATTACACCCCACGTGATGTGTCCGCCCCACGGCCCGGGGTCGGCGGTACCTGGTAGAAGAAGACGTCCTTGCGGTCGGTGCCCTCGGTGGCGAACTCCTCCACAATGCCCTCGGGGCTGATGCCGTGCTCGGCACAGAGCTGTTTCCAGAACTCGAACCCGACTGCGGGGAAGGGGCGGTCATACGGGACGGCCGGGCCGGGCTGGGCACCGGCACCGAGACCGACATCGACAGTGGCACCGGGAGCGGGGCTGGGCCCGGAGCGCCCCGGTCCGCAGGCCCCGCCCCACCCCACAAGGCCCCGCCCCACCCCACAAGGCCCCGCCCCACCCCACAAGGCCCC
>NW_016690409.1:771767-774394 GCF_001604755.1 Lepidothrix coronata | reverse complement strand
CTTGCACAGATCTGGATGGTACCAACCCCCTTCATTTCTTCCTCACAGGTTCTTTGCTCTGACTTCCCTTCGTTTGCTTTTCCTGGTTGCGTTTACCCTCCTAGTAGTAGTGTGTATAGACCAGTGGAAGCATAAAATCTGGCCAGAAATTGGAGGTAAGTTGCAGCATTTGAGCTGATAGCAACAAATCAAGCCCCGTTTCCAGCCCCATGAGTACAGGCTCTGTAGTGTCTGCAGTTAAATTGTTGAAACTTGGTTTTTTGTGCTTTGAGGGTCTAGAAGCCATCAAGAATACTGCAGGCATGTTCTTCCTGGAGCTGGAAAATTCTAACCTGTGTGAACATAAGACATTTTTGTGCTTGTGATACTGGTATTTGTCTTGTAATCCTGAACCACGGGGTGTATGTGACCTAGTGCAGGTCTCAGCCAGTGATTCACTTTCTGAGCATTAAGTACCAGAGCGAGAAATTGAAGCATATGTGGAACTCATCTGGATTTCTCCTCAGAATCCATAATAATTCAGTTTAGGATGAAGATGAGTCCCAGCCTTGCTGTTGAGTAGAGATTTATTTGGGAGAAGAGGCATCTGAACAGCTGTTAATGAAGTTAGTCTTAAGCTTTCAGTAACCAAAGCAGTTATGTCCCTCCTTTGTGACATTAATACACTGATGAACGCCCCCATTCCAAACAGGCTGAGGTCCCTTGGCTTTGCATGGTTGGTTTGGAGCAGTGTAGGGTCTGCATGCTCCCAGGGCTGGTTCCCTGACTAACCAGCAAATTCAGCTCTCAGCTTTCTGCTTCAGCCCATGTTCTCTGTAGTTCCTGGGAAGACATTAAAGCTTTTCTCGGTTTTGGAGCTTGGCTCAGGCTCCCTCTTAAGTGGCAGTGTCTGTCCAGCTCCTTCATCTGCCTGATTTTGATCTCTCAGGATAGACAGTACAGTCTTTGGTCACTTTTCAAGTCAAGCCTCAGTGAGAAAGTATCAAAAGCCTTAAATCCCTGATGCCTCCAGCCTGCAGGCTATTCCTGCTCCCCAGCTGGTATGGGGGAAGGGGAAGTGGTGTTTTGGCCAGAGCAGCCTCCAGTGTCCAACAAATACCAAGGAGCAACAGGGAGACTCTTGCAGTCCTGTACTGCCACACGTACACACTCAAGACGTGTTATGGAGTGATGCATCTCCATCCTGTAATTACAGTTAATGTCTTTTCCAGGTGTTCCCCAGCTCATTAAAGCTTTACTTAAATCCCAAGAGCTACGCATTCCCATGGCAAATTCCTTGCAACTAATGTAGTGTCTGTTCTTAATATTTTAGTGGCGAGACCTGACGAATTAGACAATGAGAGGTAGGAAACTAATTGACTCCTCTGCTGTGATACTTTGCTGTGATACCGTGTCGTTGCCTGCACAAGCTTGGAATATCAGCTCCTTGGGGCGAGGAGGAGGGGGAGAAGGGAGAAGGGAGGATGGAGCCCGGGACGCCATCAGGCAGTCATGAGAAGTTTTTGACTTGCCCAAGCCTTTGTATTGTACTTCATCTTTGCCTCATACCAGCTTCCAGTGACGCTTGCTTGATCCCCTGCCCCCTGAAGTTACAGGCGCTGCCTTGGAAGCAATTCCTCTTGTATGGGCCTCCAGTAGCAGGAAAACAGCATTTCTGTGGGAATTAATGAAGTCTTCTTGAGACTTGATAGGGAATGTTAGACAGGCTTGTTCCAGCAGTTGTTCCTGCATAGTTATGGTCTGACTGCAGTGTTAATAATGGGTTGAGAAATGCTGAGGTGTTGCCTCAGTGCTCACACCTGCCTCTCTGGGCACACCTTCCTGCCGCCACTGTCAGGCTGTGCTGGATGTCAGCGCCCGATTAAGTCACCTGAGCTGGTGCCAGAGGACAGTTGTCTTTATTCAATTTTTTAAGAGGCCCAAGCACAAAAGGAATTGCTCTTCCTAACCTTCAGGTACTTGTGACCAGCAGTTAAGAGGCACTAACAAAACTCACCAATTCAAGGCCTCCAAAGTAACTATGAAGTGAGGTGCAAGGCTGCTTCCAGACCTCGTGCTGAACTCTTGGAGGCTACAGTTGACCAAATAACTGCAGAAAAAGTAAATGGATTCAGTTGATTTGCCTCTATACTGCCCACTCCCTCCAGCAGCATGGAGAAGTCCAGGCCACTGACTGACATTCCTGCTCCTTGGCTGCTGTGGGAGCGCTGGGACACTGGTAGAGCAGCCGTAGACAAGCTGCTTTGGGCAGGGCGGTGCTTGGAGGGCAGGTGACCCTCATCTCTAGAGCTGTGTGCTGGGGAGACATTGAGCATTGAGACAAGCGTTTGTAACAAGGGACTTCAGCACTGACATTGATGCACTAATATCTGTTCCCAAATTCTGCCTTCCCTGCAGCTGGGGATATGTCCACCCTCGGCTGCTTGGACTGCCAGAGCTCTGTCACCATTTGGCTGAAGGATGGGTGGCTGGGACCAACTTCTTAAATAATCTCTTCATTTTCAAGAGGCAAAGCCCTGGCAAGGTAAGAATGTACAGACCTCAGAAATAACCTGTTTGGTGTGGAGCCTCTGTTGACCACGAGGAGCCTCCTGTGCTGGCATCCAGTGCTGACTGAACATGTTCAG
>NW_016690409.1:741648-771508 GCF_001604755.1 Lepidothrix coronata | reverse complement strand
TCCCTGGACTCTTGCTCTCGTACTTGCTGTGTAAGTAGATCTCTGTGCCAATACAGACTTACGTGTGAAAAGAGATGAGGGATCTGAATGTGTGAGGGATGGGGCTCCTCTGCACAAAAGGAAAGCTTGTGTGAATGGCTTTAAAATTTAAAATTATACATTCTGCCTGGAACGTGGCGGTTCTTGACCAGGACTCAAAGTCTGGTCTGGAAAGAACATGTTTGAGTGCTTAGTAATCACAGATCTGAGCACTGGTTGGCCTCTCAATTTTGTTAAATTGGCAGAGGCGATGGCACCAGTTCTCACAGCCTCCTGCAGCGCTGCCCTCAGTGCCCAGACCTGCCGTGCTCTGTGTGTTGTGCTGCATCACAAAATGGGCAGGATGTTTGCCAAGCAGCATCCTGACCAACCTTCTAACGTGCGTTCCCACTCACCCCAGTGCTCCTCGTCCTGCTGTGGCCCCTCGCCGTGTACCACCGGCTGGGGCAGCGCATGTACCTGCGGCTGGAGCCGGCTCTGCAGCGGCTGGACTTCAGCGTCCGGGGATACATGATAGCCCGGCAGCGGGAGAGGCAACGTGAGTGCTGTGCCACTTCTGACCCCTCAGACCTTGGTCCTTGGTGCCTGAGGTGGGCTGTGAATGGAGCCCCCGGCCCTGGCAGGGGGTGGGAGTGCATGTCTGGCATGGCAAATTCTTGGAGCTGCCTTGGGAAGGGAGCGAGGCAGCTCTGCCTCCACAGCCACCTGCCAGGGAGCAGCTGCCGTGGGATCTTCATGGCGCTGAGCTGCTCCAGTTCTCGGCTGCCAGAGCTCTGTGTTCCATATGATGGTTGCGCAGAAAAAGGAGGAAGGGATCAGTGCAAGGGAGTGCTAAAACATGTTCGGCAAAAAAACCTGCCGCAGCCGCAGTCAGGAATTATCACAGCTCTGCTGCGGAACAGAGCTGGCTCTACTGTCCAGCTTGGGGTGTTGTGGTTCTGCACAGAGCCCTATCCCAGCAGCAGTAACAGCGTTGGCTCTGGTTTCTGGCAGTGCGTGCCCAGGCCCTCGGTCAGGAGGCCACGGACGATGGGAGCGACAGCGAAGAGGAGCTGGCTGCATTCTGCCCCAAGGTAACGGAGTGTCTGGGAGAGGAGAGAGCTTGGCTGGACAGAAAAAACAAAGTAGCTGAATGTGATGGGAGAGCAGATGAGGACATTCCCCTTCCAGAGAGGTCTTTCCCACTCTGTCCCCACTCAAGGATGTCCAGAGCTGCTCATGCCAGCTGCAGGCTCCTAAGCTGGGCAGTACACATGAATGAGCCTTAGGTACCAGCCTCCTTTGAGGGCTGGGTTTAACTAGAGGCCACTGGGTCATCTATTTTATCTTGAGGCACAGGAATAAGCTCTACAATGCTGATGTTTTCAATTTTATCTCCTATTTCAAAGCTGGATGACTCTGTGGTCGCCAAGGAACTGACCATCTCTGACTCGGAGCATTCAGATGCTGAGGTTTCCTATACTGAAAATGGGATATTTAACCTTTCAAGGGGCCAGACTCCCCTGACAGAGGGATCAGAAGGTGAGAGGAAATGGGCAGCTTGTGGAGGGTGTGGAATGCCAAACAGGCGCCAGTGTGACGGGTTGGAGGGCGGATGTGTTGTTACCTCATGTCCTTGAGGTCTGGCTCTTTGATGTCAGCCTTGCTGCTGCAGATGAGCTGCAACTGCCTGTTTTGTTCAGAGCGTCCTCCTTCATTCCTGTGGTGCTTGAGTAGAGCGACAGCAGCTGCTCTGCAAAGGCAGATCCAGCTCTGCCAGTCTGACTGTGGGCGCAGAAGCAGTGTGGTTGGGGGTGTGGGTGCTCCCCTCTGGCAGGTGACTGGTTTGGCACCCGCATTCCTTGTGAATGAGCTGGGAGATCAGTGGGATCCAAATAGCTGGGATGGGGAGGAGGGCGAAGTTGAGGAGCGTGTGGTCTGTGAGATGCCAACAGCCTGCCCTGGGGAGGTGCTGGCCCAGCTCCTGATGGAGCCTGCGGGTGCTGGGCGAGTGCCAGCATTTAAAGCACTTTCTCCTCTTCCAGACCTGGACGGACACAGTGACCCAGAAGAATCATTTGCCAGGGATCTCCCTGACTTCCCTTCCATCAACCCAGAAGCAACTGGCATAGATGATGAAGACGACACCAGCATTGGGATCCCAAGCCTGGCATACCGCCCACAAGGGACAGAGGATCTGCATCTCCCGTACGACCAGGAGGAGTCTGGCGCGCTGCCGTCGGTGCAGAATCTCACCAACAACATCGCTGGCTTTGTCACCAGGGGGATGATCCAGCTGGCACTGTCAGGAGCCCCTCAGCCAGGCTCCTCACGCAGCACCAATCCCCAGAGAGGGGCAAAGACTCACCTCAGAGCAGTCAGCTCAGACTTGGACACTGATGCCGAAGGGGATGATTTTGAACTGCTGGATCAGTCTGAGCTGAACCAGCTGGATCCTGCTGGCTCCCGAGGCCAGTAAGCCATCCCATCACTTCCCTCTGGTTTTCTATTGCGCCTCACGGAGGGAATCCTGGAAGGAAAAGCCTTGCACAGTTCTCTCAATCGTCTCCTGTGAGTCTGAGTGACGTGACAGCCAGTCCTGGCTGGGAACATCACTGTGACTTGTGACTCTGTAGCCTCGCTTGGATTTTAAAATAAAGGACACTGGTAATCCCTAGGGAGAGACATTGATGGGATAGGTCCACAATCACCCTGTGCTGTCTGACAGGATGCTGCCTGCTCCAAACTTCCTCACCTAAGACAATAAATGTGGTGTCTGCAGCTCTCGAGGCCGGTGGGACCGACGGCATTGCCAGGGACAATCGTGCACTGACCTCTGGGGCTGATGCACAACCAGGGGAACAGGATGAGGCCCTTCAGGCTTGGTGTCTGGGACTCAGTGCTGTTCTGTCTCAGACAGCCAGTCCCTGCTCCTAAAACATTCACAAATCCAAGTCTTCTCTCCCAGCAATATCCAGCTCCAGGTGGAACCAACCCCCTTGCTCCACTGTGGACGTTGTGCAGCTGCAATGTTTTCCTTGCACTGGCCACTCCCTCGGCTCCAGCTCCTCATGATGCTGTTTTTTAAGAGCTCAATGGCAATAAGACACCTGCTGTGACCACCAGAGTCCTGCAAGAATATCCACGTGTGGCCCCTGCTCTTGTGTTGCTTTCCTGAACTAACAGCCTTTCTTGAGAGCCAACTAACACTTTGCTAGAACTCCCTGTGCTCCCACCCTCGTGTTCTCCTGGGCAGGGCCGAGGTTTCCTGGAGGAGGGAGGCAGTGGGACAGGGGTGCCTGGGCAGTTGTGTGTCCCCCTGGCCCTATTGTGTCCAGCCTTGTGCAGGCAGAATCCACGGACAGGGGACACCAGCCCGGGCTGCCAGTGACTGAGGAGCTCATGCCCACTGCGGTCCCGTGAACAAACCAGCAGCCCCCGGGGAGAGCCGCCCCTGCTGTGTCCGCCGAGCTCCCCCCCTTGCTTTTCCTAAGCCATAGACCCGGTTCTGATCACGTTTGTGCAGCCAAGAACGTACCTCGGCAGGGACCCCATTACCGGCTGCTGTTTGTCTGACTTCGCCTGCCCGAGCGCGTCCGCCGTGCCGGGGCCGCAGCCAGGGGGGAGGCGGGGCGGGGCGGCAGCCTCAGACCCGGGAGTGGGGGTCGGTAACGGGTTATTCCATGGGGGCCTGAGGCGTCTCACGGGCCGAGTTGCGGTGCGGAGCCAGGGCGCGGAGGCTGCGCTGCTGACGCCGCGGCGGGAGGGCCGGGCGGGGGGCGGTGGGTGCCCGCCCGGAGCCCCCGCCCGCCGGTCCCGCCTCCCCGGGGCGCGGCTCCCCCGCCCATCGGCGCCGGCCCGGGCCCTGTTCCCGGTCGGACGGAGCGCGCGGCGCGCCGGAAGTGCCGCGAGCGGCGCCAACCGGGGCCGGACCGGGGCGGGAGGAGCGGGATGAGCAAGGGGCGCGAGGCCGCGGCGGGCGGTGAGTGCGGGTGGGCCGGGGGAGCCCCGGGCGGCGGGTGCGGGAGGGGGAGCCCGGGGCGGCCGCTGCGGTGCCAGAGGAGGCCGCGGTGACCGGGGCCGGTCCCCCAGGAGGCGGCGCCGCCGCCGTCCTGCTGCGGTACCTGCGGGAGCAGAACCGTCCGTACAGCGCCCAGGACGCCTTCGGGAACCTGCAGCGGGAGCACGGGCTGGGCAAGGCGGTGAGCGGGGCCGGGGCGGGGCGGGGCGGGCGCGGTCCCAGTCCCTGTCGCGGCTGACGGCGCGTCCCGCAGGCCGTGGTGAAGGCGCTGGAGCAGCTGGCGCAGCAGGGCCGCGTGCGCGAGAAGGCCTACGGGAAGCAGAAGATCTACTTCGCCGACCAGGTGAGCCCCGGCCGCGGGCGCCCTCTGCCCGCTCCAGCCCTCCCTGACCACCCCTCCCCGCAGGAGCAGCTCCCGGCCGCCAGCGATGCCGAGCTCCGCGGGCTGGACGAGGAGATCACCGCCCGCTCCGCACAGCTGCAGGCGCTGCAGCAGAGCTGCCGGCACATGGAGGCGGGTGAGTGCGCCCGGGCGGCCCCGTGGGGTCAGGGACAGGCTCAGGTCCTGGCTCTGCAGCCACCGGGAGGGTCCCCAGGGCACGGGCAGCTGTGCCCCGGTGCCGGCTGGCAGCCCGGCCAGTGAGTGGTGCCGCCTCCCCAGAGCTGAAGGACTTGAACAGCTCCATGACAACTTCCGAGATGGCCAAGGAGATCGAGGCGCTGAGGAAGGACTGTGCCAGTTACACAGAGAAACTGGAGAGGATTAAATCTGCCACCAACCACGTGACTCCAGAGGAAAAGGAGAAGGTAAAGACCTGCCAGGGCTGAGCCTGGTGCTGGGCTGGGCCTTCACCGGGATCCAGCACATCTCTGATGGGCATTCCCAACGTGGTGCTGTTGGCAGGTGTGCCGGGAGCAGCAGCTGTACCGCCGGGAGTGGCGCCGGAGGAAGCGGATGGTACTCACTGGGGGCTGGGGGTCAGTGCTGGCCCTGCTGGGACGGGCCCCCCACAGCCCCTGACATGCCCTGTCCTGTCAGGCCACTGAGCTGCTGGATGCCATCCTGGAGGGGTACCCCAAGAGCAAGAAGCAATTCTTCGTAAGTACCGAGGCTGGAACTTGCCCAGGGCTGCTGAGCCAGGCCCTGACCTGCCCTGACCCACCGGTGCTGTACAGGAGGAGGTCGGGATAGAGACGGATGAGGAGCATGGCGTGGTGCTGCCAGCGGCCCTGTGAGGGGCTAGGGGAGCCTTTGCCCCGGGGAGAAGCTGCTGCTGTGGAGCTGCTGCTGAAACTTGGCTGTTGGGTTGTTCTGTTTCTCTTTTTGCAGGACCTGGGCTCATCCCGCGTATTTATGTGTTTAAAATTCTTTTGCAGTTGGAAGGGTGGTGGGTGGGAGAGACTTGGCACTGGCCCTCTCCTTGCAGAGGGATGTTGTTTCTTCCTGCCCCTCAGCACAGGGAGCTGCCAAACTGGGGTCCAGTGGGGCTGAGGAGAGGTGTGGGGGCACTGGTGCTGTGTCCCTGCTGTTCTGGTAAGAAAAGGGATGTGGGGGAGGTGGGGGGGCACTGGTGCTCCAGTACGGAAAGAGTGAGGGACTGTCAGGGCTGCATAGCTCTGTATGTGATCCAGCCCCTTCTTGCCGTGTGCCTGAGTGGTCACACAAGAATATGATCCATTAAACACCAGAATTTTGGTTCAGCTGTGCTTCCCTGTGGTGTTTGTCTGTTCAGAGGGTGTTGGGGCAGGGTTTAGGTCCTGAGGGGTGGGAAGGGTGGGAGCCAGGAGAGGGTAACATGAACCACAGAGACTGGAATGGGCTTCTGGAAACTACTGGCTCTAGGGCCCAGCTCTAGGAACACAGCAGCAGAAAAATCACTAAAACATTCAGCAATATTTAATTACTTTTCTCAATAGAAAAATACATCACTTTCATGTGTGAGGTCTGTAAAACTTCTCATCCTCCTCCCAAGGCAGGAAGCAACACTCCCTCCTCAGCTCTGGGAACAAAACAGCCTGAAATAAACACTCCCTGGCTGTGCCCCTGGAGCAGGAGCACAAACATGGTTACAGAGAACAAATCCCACTATCCCATTACCCTGGGCAATGACCAACCATCAGCTGGGCAGAGCTGTGACCCAAACTGGGCGTGAGACAGGGGCAGAGGTGTCCCTGAGAGCAGCTGCCTGCACAGCTGGCACTGGCAGCACTCCAGGACCATTTCAGTGATTTACAAAAATAAAAATCAAATCAAGGCTGGTCATGGATGTGTGTTTAAAAATTCTAAGGAGGGGCGGCAAGTGCATGTGGCCACATTGTGCTGCAGCTGCAGAACATTCTGTGCAGCACAGCCACAGCCAACCCGAGAGGGAGCTGGATACAGTCCAGCGCTTGCAGGAACTTCCTGTGTCCCTACCAGGGAACCCACAGCTGCAGGAGCACCCTGGCACTGAGGGGCTCATCCTGCTGCCAGCACTGACAGGCTCTCCCAGAACACATCTGCCTCAAAACAGCTGCTTCAGAGGGAGGGGGGAGACAGTCCAGAAGTTGGGGAGAATCTATTCCTACTGTTTCACCAGAAACCCATCATTTTTAGCACACATTCATCGCATTTCCCCAGCCGGGGTCAGCGGGGCTGTCAGAGGCCTGAGGGCACAGAGCAGAGCTGCTCCAGGGTCAGCTCTGCAGGGAGAGTCGGTGGCACAGGCAACCTCACAGCACTGCCTGAGCCACAGACTCTGCCCTCACTCCTCTGCTCCACATTCCCTTTGCCTCCCCTCTTGCCCAGTCCCTACCAAGACTCGGTAACACCGAGCAGAGCAGCTGTGTCTGCACGGCCACCGTTGGGCTTCGGAGGGAATACAATAAATAATTCAGAAAAGCTCAAAAACAGCCACGAGGGCGAGGGTCCAGGAGGGTGCCTGTCCCCCAGGCCCCTAGGCAGGAGGTGCCCTGTCCCCACAGGCACAGAGGCAGCGGAGGAGGCTCAGTAGAGCTGACTCTTCACCTGGTGCAGAACCCCGATGACAACGTCCCGCAGTGTCTGCAGCAGAGAGGGGACACGGTCAGTCAGTCTGTAGGGCAACAGCTGCCCCCATGCCACTGTCTCTCCCCCTGGGCCATGGCACCAGTGCTCACCTGGGGCTTGCAGTGCTCCTCGATCCAGCTGAACACACACGCTGAGAGCTCCTGGAAACTTGTTACAGAGATGGAGGCATTGAAGGACTGGAACAGGGAATCCATGATGCCTTGGAAAACATTGAATTTCACTTCATCAGAGACCTGGTCCTTCCCTTCATTTGGGTTGTCTTGATGAGCTTTCACAATCTGCTCATAGTTCCTGAAACAAGTATAGGGCCTCAAGGTCAGCGATGAGGCGTCTGCACCCAGCTCCTGCTCCTGGTTCTGAGCTCCTGCTCCCAGCTCCCACACCCAGCTCCTGTGCTCAGCTCCAAGCCCCAGGCCTGTTCCCAGCCAGAGAACCTCTGGATGACCCCTGGCAGCTCTTCCCTGCAAGGACATGGGGGAACAGCAGGAGGAGGGCATGACCCTGACAGCTCTTCCCTTACACTTTCATGATCTTCAAGGCCATCACATCTTTCCTGAGGGTAGAAACTTCCTCCTCCTGCTTCTTCTTTTCCTTGTGCAGGAACTGGATGTAGTCAATGGCTGAGCATGAAAACACAGAGTGAGGATTTGGGAGCACACACAGGCCCCTGAGACCCCCACAGGAGGTGCCCAAGCAAGGGCAGCATCAGCTTCCGCTGCCCCAATTCCCCTGGGGCAGACAGGCAGGTGCAGGTGAGCAGCACCTGAGCTCCCCAGAGCTTCATCGCACCACAAGGTCCCAAGGTGCTGAACTCTGCCCTGCACAGCTCTAGGGAGGCATTCTGGGGGATTGACAGCAGCCCCTTCCATCTCCCCACCCCCTGGGACTCACTTTTCTGGAGGACAATGGCCTTGCTCAGCTTCTGGGAGCCGATAGAGAAATCCTGCTGCTCGCAGGTGGGGACGATGGCCTGCAGGTCATCGTAGCCTTTCTGGGGGGAAGCAGAGCCACAGCACGTGGAGTTCACCCTGTGGGGCTGGGCCCACACCCAGCTCCCACCACACAGCCCATCAGGGCCAGGGCAGCTCCCAGCACACAAGGAGCCTCCTGGAGAGGGCAGATCCAGCAGCTCAACAGGGGCAGCGCTGGGTGGGATATGGCTCTCCCCTCACCTTGATGGCATCACGGCGCTTCTGCTCAGCCTGGGTGTGTGCGCGGCGGCGCCGGTCCTTGTACGACTCCTTGTAGGGCTCCTGGTGGTAGTCACTGTCCTCATCGTCTGTGGGGACAGGGCACGGCCCGGGGTTGAGGAAGCAGAGGCACGAGGGGGCTGTGGCAGCTCCGGGCCCAGCACAGCCCCTGCCCACTCAGCTCCTGCAGGCTGGGCCAGGGACAGTGCCCCGAGGGGCCCCACCGACCTCTCCCCTCTCCCTGTGGAGCTGCACAGGAGGCACCTGCTGTTTCCACCACCTCCCTCCTCCTCCTCAGGGTGGGAACCCTGCCCAGCCCCCTTAGCGCAGGGCAGAGCTGGAGCCCGGCAGGTGCTAGGCTCCCCCAAAAGCAGAGACACTGCGGTCCCGGGAGCCAAACCCCACCTGTGTTGGGGACAGAGGAGGCGCTGGTAGAGCCGATGCTGTTGGCCCGGGACACTATGCTGCTTTTCCGGGCGTTCTCCATGAAGAGCGCTGAAACAAGAGTGTCCCGGGGTCAGTGCCCAGCGCGGGGTGTCACCAGGCGCAGGAACAGGGGGTGTCCCCGGGTGGCCGCTGCCACCCTGGCGCGGGGGTGGCACCTACCGGAGTCCAGGCCATTGTCGCCGTAGGCCGCGTCCACCTGCGCGGGGCCGGTGGAGACACGTCAGCGGGGCCGGGCTGCGACCGCGGCCCGGCCCCCGAAGCCCCCCCGGACCCGCCCGAGCAGTGCCCGCCACCCCCGGGCTGCGTCCCCGCTGGGATCTCCGGCCGCCGCCCCCCACACAGGCAGCGATCCCCCGCGCGCTCCTCGCCCCGGCGCTCACCCCGCCCGCCTGCCCGCCCTCCGTGGCGCCCGCCCGTCGCCCCGTGGCCCCGGCGGCGCTCCGGGCCCGGCCCCACCTTCCCCCACGGGTCCTCGCCCCCGCCCGGCGGCTCCGCCATCTTCCGCCCGCCCGGTCATGTGACCGCGCGGGGGCCGACGGGAATCGCGCCCCGCCGCGCGCCACCAGGGGGCGCCCGCGCCTCTGTGTGGGTGTGACGTTATGGCCAGGACACCGTCGCTGTGACGTAATCTCCAGTGACGTCATCGCTGCCGTGCGTCCCCAATGCGGCACCTCCGAGCCCCGCGGGGCCGGGGGCCACGCCCATAATGGCAGCTGGGAGGGGCCGGGGGCAGCGGAGCCCCTGTGGAGGTGGGTGGGGGGACAGAACTGGCACAGTGACACGGGACCGGCACACGGACATGCACAGTGGGAGCAGCCTCTTTACTGGCACCCAGCGGGGCTCAGCCCTGCAGGGTCCCCCGCACTGGGGGACGTCAGGACGCCCTGGCCCCTCCATGGAGCCGGATGGGCTCGGTGGGCTCGGTCCCGCGCTGCTCCGTCCGCCAGCTCTCGCAGGGCAGTGGTGGACACGGACCCTCCCAGGGCCGTGCAGGACTGCCCCTCACAGGTGGGGGTCGTGGCTGGGCTCTGGGCGCAAGCGCTGCTGCAGCAGGTCCCAGGCCTTCTGCACCTGCCAGAGAACCACCCAGGGCAGCACCTCAGAGCCCACGGACCCCGAGAGCGGCACCTTGGCACAGGGTCACACAAGGGTCCCATGCCTCCTCTCCCTTCCCAGCTGCATCTACATCCCCAAATCCCTCCCTCGTGGCCATGTCCAGAGGCAGCCTCGATGGTGAGAGCACACCCAGGCACACAGTGCCCAGCCCAGGCACAGCACTGAGCCCTCTGGTCCCCCCGGACACCCCCAGTGCTGCGGCAGCCCCGGGCTCACCTGCTGCCGGGTGACATCTGGCTCCCAGAGGGTGCAGAGCACCACCTGTGCCCACTCCACCCGCTGCCTGTTGGTCATCTGGCTCTGCAGCCGGCAGCGAGCGGCCTCCTCGCTCAGCCCATCCCTGGCCACAATGCGCCTCACGGCCTGGCAGGGACAGAGGGGACACTCAGGGGAGGCTGAGGACCAGCTCTGGCAGCGAGCAAGGGGCCCAGGGCATGGCTCACCTCCTCCTCTGGGATGATGGTCGTCCACACCTCGTGGACCATGTCCTGCCACCCGGCCTCCAGCAGCACAGCAGCATCCAGCACACACACGGCCTTCCCTGCGGAACAAGGGCATTCCTCAGTGCCTGGCCATGGATGGAGCGATGGCTCCTCGGCTCTGGCCCAGCCTGGGCTCAGCTTCCCCCTTCCAGCAGCACAGACACTTCACTGCTGAGCTGAGGCTGCAATGGAGCTGCCCCCATTACCTTGAGAGTCGGCCTCCCGGATCTGCTCCCTCGCCATCCGGGCTATCTCAGGCCACACAATGTCTGTCAGGCTCTTCAGCCGTTCCTACAAAGGACCAGGGCAGGATTCGGGATTTGGTCCCTTACTCTCAGAACTCCTGGGCAGCCAACAAGGGGATGGTGGCTGTCAGCAGTCAGGGGGCACCCAGGAAGGTGGGGGGGTATTATTTTCCTTGCCCTGCCAGGCATAGCAGACCCTTGGTCTCTGCTGCCCCTCAGCACAGTGAGGTCCCGGTGCAGCAGCACCCACATGAGAGCCATCCACCCAGGGGACCCCTCAAGCTGCCTCCACCTGGGACTGGGGCAGCACCGGAGCCACAGGCAGAGCACTGGCCCCACCAGCAAGGTCAGGTGTCACTGAGCTCCCTTGGGTACAAGGGGCAGAGAGCACCAGCTCCACATACGTCAGGGCTGTTGCTCCACACTGGGTGAAGGAAAAGCATGGGATAGAGGGGACAGGGATGGGGAGACAGCAGCAGCTGCAGGGCAAGAGGACTATGTCCAGCACAGCTGCTGACTCAGCTACAGAGACAGATCTGTCCTGCCCTGTCACTGACAGGAAGTGTAGCCAGGAAGGTGTCATCAGTTCAAAGGACTGAAAACTAAAAAGCCTCAACAGAAGGGGAGAGCTCCCCTGGCTCATGGGATTAAACACTGAGTCTCCGTGCTGCTTCTACCTGGTTTCCAAACACTTTGGCCCCAAGGACTTTCCTGTTAATCGTCCCATCTTCATTCAAGATCTCTGCAAGACAGAAGCACAACAGGTTTGGCAGGAACAAACCCGACTCCTATCCCTGGGGCAAGCCTGGGTCAGGGAAACATCTTTGGCACAGGGCTCTCAACAGGACACAGAAAGGGCCTGTAAGATCTGACCTGGCAGCTCTTCACCTGACTCATGAAAAGGACAGGGGAGAGCTCATCCCAGGCAAACAGCAGCCCAGTTCAGCCTTCCCCACCAGCAGTTCTGACATGGGACACACGACATTTGGGGAGCCCAAAACCCATGGGACAGGAGGGGGGCACAGGCCAGGGCTCCTTGGGATGTTGGGACACCCCTCCCTCCTCCTCCTCCTCCCAGTCCTTCCCACAACCTCTGGTGGCTCTACCTGCCCCAAAGGCTGCCACTACTTGCTCGTAGGCCGGGCCACCAGGGACATAGACGGCGTGGCCCAGCTTGTCAGCATCGATGACAAAGGCGCCCAGGTGCCCCAGGAGTTTGGCGATGGAGGTTTTCCCACTCCCAGTGCCCCCAGTGAGCCCAATCACATACGGGCGTGATGGCAAGGCCGGGTCTTGCTAAGGGAAGAAGGAAAGCCATGGCAGCAAACGGAGGACTGGGCTTTGCTGGAGAAGGATCCCAATGCCCCAGCCTGGAGATGGGCATGAAAGGATCTGGCCTGCAGAGCAGCAGGAGCACGGCCAAACTCTGTGGATCCCAAGATTCCCACCCCTCCTCCCGGGCACACCGCTCCCATCACAGCCGTGGTTCTCCCTCACCCGTGGGGGCTGCAGCAGCGTCCCCAGCAGCCTCTGCCGGAGGCTGGAGGAGCTGATCTTCTCCTCCTCGTTCTGTTGGTGGTCAGGGTCCTTCATCAACTGGATCTCATGGAGAGCCAGCTCAGGGAGCCCCTGAGGAGAGAAGGAAGCCCCAAGGACCATCAGCTGTAGGAGTGTGGCGGGCGAAGGGGAGAACTGAGACCCGATTTGCCCCCAGGCAGTGGCAGGCAGGGGCGAGAGGGGGGCAGGGGCAGCCCTGGGCTCCGGCGTGGGAATTACGTTTTCAAGCCTCTTCCTATTCACAGTCTCCCCTCCCCGGCGGGTCTCCTCGCTGACCACCAGGCACTGCAAGTCGGGGTCTGTGACAGAGGGGCCGAAGGGGTCGGCCAGAGGCACGATGTCGTAGCTCAGCGAGGGCTTCACGTCCTCCAGGAACTCGCGGAGCTTTGCTGCTCGCAGCTCGTAGGGCTCGATCAGCTCCGGCAGAACCTTGTCTACCAGGTGCCGGGAGGGTGGGGAAGCACAAGAGTGACAGAAAAACAAGACCAGGAGAAGGGAGACAAAACTCGTCCATGACTTTGAGTGGCTGCTCCCTCCTGCCCTTGCTCCCGCTGCACCCACACACCTTGCTAGCTGTGGACAGGACACCAGTTCCCCACCGGGTACCCAGTGTCACCTTGCCTGGGTGGCACCGCTTTGGGTGGGTGGCTGCCAGGACCCCCCGTGTCAGCGGTCCCCCAGACCACCGCCCTGCCCCGGCCAGCACCGGGCTGACCCCTCGGCCACCCCGGACTCACGGCGGAGCAGGTCTCCGTCGGCCACCCCAGCCAGGAGCCGCCGCCGGGCCAGGAGGCAGCAGGCGCTGAGCAGGAGCCGGTGGGCGCCGTGGAGCCGGTCGAAGGTGCCGCCGACCGCTACGTCCAAGAATTCGGGGAGCGTCGCGTCGGGATCCTGCTCGGGGTCCCCCTCGGGGTCCCCGCCGCCGGTGTCCTCGCCCAGCAGCAGCGCGGGCAGGCTCGGCGGGCAGCCGTACACGGCCGCGGCCAGGCGCTGTAGCCCGAGCTGCACCGGCTCCGGCGGCCCCGGCGCCTCGGCGGCGGCCGCCAGCAGGACACGGGGCGGCCGTGCCAGGCGGCGGCCGGGGCCGAGCAGGACGCGCAGGTCCAGCCCCCGCCGCGCCGCCGCCGCCTCGTACAGCGCGGCCAGAGCCCGCAGCAGCGCGGGGCCCGCGGGCGGCGCGGCGGGGCCGGGGCCGGCGGGGCCGCTCAGCCGCAGCCCCGGCTGCAGGTGCACGTACAGCGGCCCCGCCACCAGCCCCGCCGCCGCCGCCACCAGCCCCGCCGCCCGCCGGGGCAGCGCGGGCAGCGGCGCCGTCAGCACCAGCAGCCCCGAGGGGAAGGGCGGCATCGCCCCGCCGGATGCGCCGCCGACCGGAACGGGGACGGGACCGGCACCGGAACGGCACCGCCTCCCGGGCAGCCCCGGCGCGGCTCCGCCCGCGGGAGGAGGAGACCGGCAGGCCCGGCCCCAGTGCGGCCCCGCCCGGGCGAGACTGAGCGACAGGACGGAGCCGGAGCTGTGCGGATGCAAAGGGCTTTATTGGGGACACGGCAGGACCGATCCCCCACGGCAGCGGGTCCCGGTGTCCCGGCGGCTCCGCTCAGGGCTGGTCCCCGCTGACTTCGCTGCCGCCGAACACGAAGTCGTGCATGGCGCGGACGTACGCGGAGCCGTCGGGGCTGCCGAGCCGCAGGCGCCAAAGCGGGGCGAGGAGCTGGGTGCTGGCGCAGCGCAGGGGCGGGCAGAGGCTGACGATGGCCTCCAGGAACACCTGGCACCGCAGAGGGGTCAGAGCCGTCTGCGGCGCGGCTCCACGGCCACCCCCCTCCCGCGCGGACTGACCGGCAGGACGTCCTCCACCTCCTGGGCCGCGTCGCGGAAGAGGCTTTGGCAGTGCCGCAGGTATCGGCGGTACAGCCCCCGCGTCTCGGCGTCCAGGCCCTCCAGCTCGCTGCCCTCGGGGTCCGGGCACTGTAGGTTGGCCAGGAAGCTGGTGTGGACGGGCCCGCACTCCACCAGTGTCACGCTGCGGGAAGGAGCGCGTGAGACGGCACCGTATCCCCGCCCTGGCATCTCCCCGTCCCGATGGGCGGTCTGCAGGATCCAGCCCCCGCGGCGCCGCCAGCACTCACTGGATGTTGAAGGGGCGCAGGACGATGGCCAGGCTCTCGCACAGCCCCTCCACCGCAAACTTGCTGGCGCAGTACACGGCATTGAAGGGTAGCCCTGGGGCAGAGCCGCACCCTGAGCACCGGGGCTCTTCCCCGCAGCTCCCCACGCCCCAGGGTGCCGGGTGTCCCACCTTGCAGCCCCCCGATGCTGCTGGAAACAATGATCCGCCCGGCCCTGCGGCGCTTCATGGCGGGCAGGAATGCCTGGATGGTGCGGACGGCCCCAAAGAAGTTCACATCGAAGAGGGTTTTCATGGCCTGATCGGAGCAGGTCTCCAGAGGTCCCATCAGTCCCACCCCCGCGTTGCAGACTGCTGGGCAAGGTGCAGTCAGCCAGGCATTGCAGCCCCCACACACCACCGAGTGCCAGAAAGCAGGAATGGGGGGGCCTTTCCATGCTGATGGGCCCTTGGCACCCCCAAGCCCATCTCCTGCATGCCTGCCCCACTGAACATGTCCCATCCCAGCCCCAGGACTACTGGCATCTCCCATGATTTGGCATCTATATTCTGGGAGGCTTGTGACCCTGAAGATGTCCCCCCAGCCACCCAAGGGATAGAGGGGCAATGGGAAGAGTCATACCCAACACGTCCAGGCGCTGCTCCTGCACCCGCTGCACGGCGGCTGCCAGTGAGTGTGGGTCGGTGACATCGAGCTGCAGGACCTCCAGCGTGTCAGGGCAGTGGCTGCCCAAGTGCTCCAGCAGCCGCTCACCCTTGGCCAGGTCACGCATGGTGGCATAAACTGAGGAGAGAGCGTGGCCGTGGGCAGCAAGGCCACAGAGCCCACCCCCCACAGGGCTGACCCCAGCCCACCCCCAGGCACTGTCTGTCCTTGTTGAGGTGTTGCCTGGCCCAGCCCGGAGACCCCCAGGGGTGCTGGACCCCCCAGGGCAGCATTGTCCCTTTACCTTTGAAGCGGCGAGTGCTGTCGGCCGCCAGGCGTGCGGCCAGTCCCAGCCCGATGCCCGAGGAGCAGCCCGTGATCAGCACCGTGGTTCTCTCCATGGCAAGCGGTGCTGGCCGAGGGGGCCGTGCTGCTTAAAAGGGCTGGGAGGGGGGTCCCTCCACCCCACACCACATTGTTGTGTCTGCTGCCTTATCTCAAGGCCCCTCCACAGACCTCCCTGTGCGTGCCTGGGGCTCCCTGTGCCTTGATGATCTCGCAGGTGCTGCGATAACGACCCGCAGGGGGAGGCTCTGGGGCACAAGGGGAGCTGCAGCCCTGGGGAATCTGCACCAGTCGCCAGTCACGCTGTGCCGTGCCAGGCGCTCCAGCTCCCAGGACTTGCCTGGCAGTGCATTGTTCCTGCTATGTGGGCTTAGAGCCAAGCTGCTCCTCTACCCCTTGTGTTCCACACAGTCCTGCACTGGGGAGACGAGTTGGACACGCATAGGAGAAAAAAAGTCTTTATTTGCTCCACAGCTGGGCTCTACCTGAGCTCCAGCTGGAGAAAAGGCCTCAAAAACCACATCCTGATGGAGCACGGCCCCAGCAATGCTGCAGGAAATGCCACTAAGTCTTTTATGATACAGAAGGCACCAAACATGGGCAGGGCCATGCAGTACTGGGTCCCTGCAGGCACTGGGGTCCAGGGTTGCTCTGTCCCCACACCACTGCCACCTCCCTGTCTGCTTCTCCACCATCACTGCCCCTGCAAGCCAGCCAGGGCCCCACAGCAGGGACACGTCTGTCCTGACCCTCTGCAGAATCCCCCCAAGCTTCCAACTGGGAGCACTGGGGCAGCCCAGCTTTCCAGGGGATAGGCTCAGGGCAGACAGGCAGGGCTGGGCACAGAGCACAGTGCAGGATGTGCCCCTGGGGCACAGCCTGCCCCTCATCCATCTGCTAGCCCCCCTCAGGGCACGTCCTGCCTACACAGGAGAAACAAGGGGTCCAGGCTGGCTGGGTGCCACCAGGGCTCTGTGCCCCCCTTCCAGTAGACCCAGGACGCAGCCATCAGGTCAGGAGTTGCAGGAGCCTTGACCAGGAGGGTGCGAGGGCTCTGCCCTGCCTTCCTCTCCCTTCCTGGAGGAGGCTCCGGAGGCACAGTCCAAAGTCATGCCAGCCTAGCCTGGCTGCGCCACAGGGCACTGGGGTAGTATTTGAGGAACAGCTTCCTGGAGATCTCCAGTGTGTCCCCAGCTGGCACGGCCGGGTAGCGCTTCTTGTTGTAGACAAAGCCTCTCTCCACTTGGAAGACAGCCTGGTTGAACTCGTCCTGGTGGAAGGGGCGGCCCGAGTTGAGGCTTTCCACCAGCACAGAGACGAAGAGGCTCCAGCGCACTCCATAGTAGTCCAGCACCAGCCCCCCCAGCTGCTTGTTGGCATAGTCCAGGATGTTCCCACTGGGCCCCCAGAGTGTCACCTGGTTCCGGGCATTCAGCTCGTACTGCTCTGCCTCCCGGTCGCTGGTGGCCATGGCACGGGCACTCTCCAGCCAGCGGCCGAGCAGGAAGAGGCTGTGGCTGGAGAGGAGGCTGTCCAGCTCGGGCAGCAGGTCGTACACCAGCACGCCACCAGCTGTCAGCAGCTCTGGCAGTGCGTGCCTCTGGAAGGCGCTGCGGATGTCCAGGTAGTAGTTGCTCACCAGCTGCTGGGCCGCCTGCCGCGTCACGTCCACCAGGTCGTAGCGGAAGAGGGGGCTGGAGCCCAGCTCGGCGCTGGCGCTCAGCAGCAGGCGCCAGGCCTCGTACACATCGCTGGCGTTGTACCAGAGCTCTGTGTCCATGTGCAGCGAGGGCCGGCGCACCAGCGGGCTGCGGTTGTGGTTGACGCAGACGCCGGTGCAGTTGTACACGCTGCGGAGGAGCAGGCGCCAGGCGCTGGCTGCAGCAGCGTTCGGGGCGCCATAGCGGCGCTCGGCGTAGCGGGACACCCAGCTGGGGAGGTCGAGGGGCTCCTGCCGCCAGCCCAGCTCATTCATCAGCTCGTACACCATGTCGTTCTGCTCGATACCCTCAGGCACCAGCCCTGTGCCCACCATGGTGGAGTTGGGGAAGCGCCGAGCCATGAAGGGGCCATGGTTGATGGCCTCCACGGTGCCGAAGAGGCCGTGGTTGCCCCCGAAGTTGTGCAGCATGCACCAGATGAAGGGTTGCCCGTAGAAGGACTCTGTCCACTGGTAGACAGGTTTGGACTCAGCAAAGAGGTCAAGAACAATCATCTTGCCGAGGGGCACACCGTGCAGGAGGGCCCGCACCTGTGCCGGGTGCCAGAAGTCTGGCTGGTGCTGGAAGAGCCAGCCCTGCATCAGCCACAGCGCCTCGGGGTCAGCTGGGGATGGAGGAGCACAGGGTGAGGTCCCCTTCAGGCAGGGCCCACAGGTGTCCCAGGAGGCCCTGGGGCCACCAACCACCCCTCGTGGAAGGGGCTTTGAGGGTCTGGCACCAACGGGGTCTGTCAAGCACAGGCAGCTCAGCACTTGCATGGGGCCCACAGCCTCCTTCCCCAGCCCCAGTTATCCCACCTGGAGCCTCACAGCTGGGCCAGCACCGCACACTGACCCACCTCCTGTCATCGACCTGAAGACAGCATTGCTGACCCTCGAGAGATAGGCAGGGTCAGAGGAGAGGGGGGTCATCTCATTGAAGGTGTCGGCACTGTAGACGTGGTCTGTGCCGAATTCCTTGATCAGCTCCTTCAGGAAGAGGGTCCCGATCACCTGGAACATGGGGTCCTCCGGGTCCAGCAGGTAGATACATGAGTAGGTGCAGTCGAAGTGGCTCCAGCCCCCCAGGCGAGTGGCATTCACGCGTGGGAAGACCCTGTGCCAGAGGGCAGAGATGGGGATCAGGAGCAGGGCGGGACAGGAGCACTGTGCCCCTGCAGGGACAGTGCACCCTCTCAGGGAAGCTGCAGGTGGGAGGTGCCATAGGTGCCATTATGCCGAAGGTGTGACCCTGGAAAGGGCCCAGGGCAGAGCGAGGGCAGCACCTACCGAAGGATCCCCTGCGGCACATGGCCCGCGAAGGCTGGCAGCACTGTGGTCATCCCCAGCGAGCGCATCCGCTCCACGATCCGGTACTGGGAGAGAGAAGGAGGGAGAGAGCAGGGAGAGAGGAGCCCCACGCCTCCTCGCGAGAGGCTCTGAGAGCTGCTGGAGCTCGGGGAGGGACGCGGGGGTCCCCGAGGCTCCATGAGTGTGGCCAGAGCAGGGGGTGGCAGGGGTCTGCCTCGGACAGGCATGGCTGCCCCGGTACCTGCAGGTAGAGCTGCTTGAGGTGCCAGGCAGGCGGCAGCGGTCCAGCCCAGCGGCGGAGGTTCCCCATCCTGTTCCAGGCCAGGAACGCGGGGCCCGTGAAGTACTTGTCGATCTCCGACTGGTTCAGCCCGAGGTTGCGGTAAACCTGCGCCGGGTGCCGGGCGTCAGCCGGTCCCGGTGTCTCCCGGTCCCCGCCGTCCTCCCGGCCCCGCTCCTCACCCGCTGCCACACCGCCTCCTGCCCAGCGAAGGCCGGCGCCAGGTTGATGCCGCTCAGCGCCATCCAATCGATCTCCCGCTCCCAGCGCGCCCAGTCCCACCAGGCGAAGGAGTAGCTCTGGGCGCACACGTTCTGGTAGTAGCGGTACCTGCGGGAGCGGCGGAGGCTGCGCCCGGGCCGCCCCGCGCCCCCGGGGCCCCCGTTACATAACGGCGCCTTGTCCCGCGCTAACGAGGCGTGAGCGGCGCCGCGCGGCCCCGCGGCCCCGTTACCTGCCGTTACCTGCCGGGGGCGGCGGCGCGGATCTCGGCCCGCAGCCGCGGCAGCGGGTCGGGCAGGCGGAGCTGCGCCCCGGACCAGGACAGGTGGCAGCCGCAGAAGTCGCGCAGGTAGCGGTAGAGGCCGGCGGCCGCCGCCACGCCGCTGGAGCCCGTCACGGCCACGGCCACGGCGGCGCCGGGCGGCGACCACAGCCGGTACGCGTCGGGCCCGCCCGCCGCCAGCGCCGGCTCCACCGACAGCGACACGGCGGCGGCCCGCGGGCCGAGCAGGCGCCGCGCCAGCGCCCGCACCGCCGCCTCCTGCCGCGCGTCCCCCGCCCGCGCCGCCGCCGCCGCCAACAGGAGCAGAAACGGCAGCGCCAGCCCCGGTCCCGGGCCGGGTCCCAGTCCCCGCCGCGCTTCCATCGCAGCTTCCTTCCCCTGCGCCAGGCCCCGCCTCTCCCGGTACCGTCCCGCCTCTCCCGGCCCCGCGGCGCTGGGCGGGCCTGGCGGCGGGGCCGGGCCTGAGCGGGTACCGGGCACAGGGCGGAGCAGGGTTGGCTCAGTGGGCGGGCTCCGGCCCCTCGGCGTGGGGACATACCGGGCCAGGGCTGGGGACAGGCGCTGCCTGTGCCCCGGGGCCACCGCGGCCCCTTCCCCTCCCGCTCAGGGTGCACGGGCAGGGGGATCCCCGCGGGACGGGACCCCCGCCGGGCTGCCCGGCCGGGGCCAGTCTGGCACCGGCAGCTCCGGACATTTCGCGTTTCCCACCCGTGACGGCTCCCCGCCCCTGGGGCAAACCGGGCCGGGGCGGTCCCGGAGCATCCGCCAGCCCGGGCCCCGCTCCTGCCGGGCGGGGGCGCTGCGAGACCGGGCAGTCGGGCCGCCGCCGGTGCCCCGGGGCCGGGGAACGCCCCGGCTGCCCCAGCACCGCGCGGAGCGGGCCCGGGCCCGGCCTCCCCCTCCGCCCCGAGGGGCCCGGGCCGGACCGGCGGGAGGGAACCCCGCCAGGGAGCGGGGCGGGGGCGGGCTCGGGCTGCCGGGGTCTCTCTCAGCTCCAGGGCCATTCGTGGGCACTGCCAGGACAGAGCCCGGCTGCGGGGCGGCCCGGGGCACGGGCGGGGGAGATCGGGGCTCCCCGAACGTCCCCAGCTCAGCCCACGGGAGCCCCCAGGGCTGCCCTGTGGCCCCGGAGCCATGGAAACGGGCAGAAATATTGTGATTGCACTCGGGAGTGGTGCAAGAGCGCAGGGGAGCGGGTGAAAGAGGAGAGCATCCCCCGGGACTTCTGGTACCCATAGCGGTGGGAGAGCATCCTCCGGGACGGTGGGGAGCCGGCCCCTCGTCCGAGGGGGGCGGGACACTGGTGGTGGGGGGGCAATGCAGCGCAGCTCCTGCCCTGCCGGGACATCAGGAGACGGGAAACACAGCGACTTCAGCAACACAATCGCCAAAACCCCGCAGAACCGTCCCTTCCGCTGCTCCCGCACATGTGGAAGAAGCCCTGCGGCAGGAAGGGCCTGAGTAAACACGCCGCCCCCCGGGGGGAAGCAGGGGGTCCCTGCGGCTGGGGGGGCCGGGAGCAGGGCACAGCCCCGGGCATGCAGACCGTGTTGCCCCACTCCCTGTCAAGAGCACCCACAGCACCCGGGTTAATCAAGCTGGAGCTTTTCCTCCTGCACAACTCCTCGTTCCACTGTTTTTGGGTTTATCGGGGTGGGCAGGAGGTCCCAGGACAAACGGCCCCGGCCTGGTCTTCACTCAGGATGTCACCAGGGCTCGATAAGCGCAGAGACATTGCAGCCCGGGCAGGGTCACTCTGGTCTCACTGTACAAACCAGCCCTGCCCACCCCCTGGTTGTGGCCATGGGGGTAACAAGGATCCTAGGCAGGAACACCAAAGGTCCCAGATGCCCCCAGCAGCTTTTGGGGCTCTGCCCAGTGTCAGTCAGGGATGAGGGGCTGTCCCAGAGCCCCCTCAGTGAGTGCAGAGAAAGCAGAAAACAGACCAAGCACTTGTTGTGCAGTTCATTTAATTTATACAGTGACTGTCAGCAACTGTCAAGCATTTCATCCAGATAGCGGGACACACCAGGTCTTGTGTCAGTGCTCCACCTGCAGCTCCACTTTGATTTCACCCTTCAGTCTGCAAACAGGTCTGTAAACACACCCCAGTGAGCACCCAGGGGCTGCCCAGGTGCAGCATGAAGGTCCCTGTGCCCTGCACACGTTGCAGCATGCAGTGCACACGTACCTTTCTCACCTAATTTTAGGCAGCCCAGTACCTTGAGGCATATCCTCCTCACTTCCAGGTTAATGATTCTCATTTTTGTTCTAATCTGTTCATATACAAATATTCAGCTCCACTGTGAGAATTAAAGACGATGGTTGCACACAGCACTAACACCCCACTGCTGCTACAGCTACATCGAGTGGAGGAGGGCAAGGAATTACTGACAGCTCAGGCAGGAGAGAAAGCAACAGATACTGCAGGGACACACCACCGAGACCTCCCTGGGCCTCTGCTCCCCCTTAAAGTGCTCCTCAGACCTGGAGTGCACAGGACAGTGTAAGCTACTGGTCCCTCCACCTGTGCAAAAGCTGCCTCCACCAATGCCAAGTCCATACAGGCACTACCCAACGTGCCTCGAGGGCTTTGCAACCTTTGGCTTTAAACCAGAAACCCCAGAAGGTCCACTGCCAGTGGCAGTACCTGCGGTGAGAGATGACAGTCAACACCACAGCTCGTCCCTCCCCATCCAGCCCCAGGCCACAGCCAGGCCTGAGCCCTCTTCCCACCACAGCCTCCAGCAACATGAGGGGGAGCAGCCCTCACTCTTCTGGAGCTGAGGTTCTTAGGTCTTTTCTCCTTGTACTGGTTTGCCCCCTCAGCACAGCTACATTTCTCTTCTGCCCTGATCAGCTGCCAGGGAATGCACAACACAGGGAGCACACAACTGCACACCAAACAGACACATCATGCACTTGGTATCTTCGAGAGTAAACATAAGGAACAAAAAAGTTTCTGTGATCCAGTGTCACCCGTTACCCCAGAACATCAAAGCTCGTGGCTTTGGGATGCCATGGTAACGCTCAAGAGTGCTGCAATAAGTTACTGTCACTATGGGGGGGGTTACACACAACTCACATAGAAGGAGGGGAGGGTCAGTCACACACATGGTGTTGGGGGGGTCAGTCACACACACACACGGTGTTTAACACTGCTGGAGTGTGTGGGGGGGGCTCAGTCATCAAACCTCCCCTCACGGATGGTGTCAAAGGAGAAAGGGAGAAACTTGAACCCAGTACCAGTGTAGAACTTGTTCTGGAACTCGATCCTGCAAGAGAGGGAAGAGCAATCGCTCATTAAAAAGGCAGCTCTCAACAAGAGCAGTTAGCAAGAACTCTGTTAAAAGTATGATTACTGGCTATAAAAAAATAAAGCTTTAAAGAGAAAAAGAGGTGTTATAATATAATGTACCTTTTGGGATGAACCTCCCATCTGTGTGCGATGTTTCAGTGTGGGGCAGAGAACTGTCCACGGACTTAAATCCCACTCCCAGGGGCAACAAAAGGGCAAGAGAACCAAGAAGCCCACCCTGCTTGTGGTGTCCCAGGAAGCACAGGGAGCACACAGCATTTTCTACACCAGCTTGTTGCTAAAGTTCCCTTTCCTGTGTGAGCACAAGCCTCGGCCGCCTGACGCTGAGCTCAGACTCCCCCACCAGCCGCTGCTGTTTATCCCCTGTGGCACATTTGGTTCATCCCCCCCACAGGCACTTGTGCTGGGATGTGCCTGCTGGCTCCAGCCGAGCGTTAGCAAAGCCCCATTTGCTGCTGCTGCCCCTAATGAACTCGGGTAAAAAAAAAAGAATTATTCTAGAGAACTGCCCAATGGTCAGCGACAGCCAAATAGGGTCAGGGAAACTAATCCCCTGATTCCCAGAAAAAACAAGCCTGGGCTTCACAGACACTTTACATTGCATGATCTGCTGGAAAACAAAGTCTCTGCAGGCAGTAAGTGACAGCAAACTGGGGAGCATTTAACACAGCTGAGGAGAAGGATTTTTATGCAGCAAAAAAAGGACAAACTTGAATTATTTTTCCCCATGGCAAACTCCAGAGCTGCTGGCTTTAGCTGGCAGAAAGTGATTTCCCCACAGAGCCCAGGAGACAAATGCTCAGAAAAAAACCAGCCTTATCTTGTATCTGCTGCTGCCTCGCAGGCCAAGGGATCCCCAGGATGAGCAGGATTTTCCGTGTGGGAGGAAGGGCTCCTCGCCAACCTGCTCCAGTTTTTCAGGAACCCTGATAATCTCCATAAATATCCTGTGACTAAATAACTGTTCTGTAAGCAAAGGGAAATGAGAGGCAGAGGGTTGGGTATCTGAGTCACCCAAACCCACTGTAACTGAAATTTTAACCCTGATGATTCACAGTTCCAGCTGGCCCTGACATCCAAACACTCCCTTTGGACACTTACAACTGGAGGCCCGATGATGGAGAGGCTGCTCTTAGGTTAGAGAACCAGTGAGAAAAGCATATTTAACCAAATAATCACAGCATAAACAGTCAGTGGGGTTTTCTGCAGTTGTCTCCAGGAATGTCCAGAACCCAGCACAAGGCACTACTGTTACCAGGCTCTGTCTGTCACATGTCCCAGTTTATTGCTAAACTCTCTGTGTCTCCCATCGGTGACCAAGGTCTGCAGAGGATTTAGAGACAGTGAGCACTGTCAGCAAACAGATCAGGAGCTCTCTGGCAGCAGTGCTACAGCAAACCCACTCTGCAGCTTTTTGCATTAATCATTAGTGTCAGTGTTTGCTGGACTGCAATCCACTTCTGTGGATTTTCCAACTGCACAGAGTCAGGGTACCCACACTGGAAAACCAGGCAGCTCCAGTCCTATGAGCAGGAGCAGCTGCACAGGCAGCTGTGGAACAGGAACCCCGACTGTCACTTGGTACAACTGCAAATTCCCACTTGGTGTTTGTGTTCCTAAAGGCAGGTGCCAGAGCCTGGGGTCAGGTGTTACCCAGGCACACTTTGAGAGGGGTGACCTCCAGCACACCCGACAGTCAGAACCCACTGAGGTGTCTGTGCAGAGACTGTTGCAGTTACTCCTTCCTGAAAAGGCACTGCAGGAGATTCCATCTTGCCTGACAGGAGGCTGCACTGCCCCTTGGAGCAGCAGCTCCTGCAGCCACGCTGCAGGCAAGCACTGGCTTGTGACTCTTACAAAGGAAAATCAAATCCTGGCAAGTGAGTGGAGAGCTGGACTCTACCACTCCCACTCACTGGATTGAGAGCAGGATGCAGCTCCAGCACGCCAACACCTCTAGGGAAGCAGCACTCTGAATACAGTTTTAAACTTCTCCTTTTGGGCACAGTCTGTGTTGGCTCACATGAGAAGAGCTGACTAGCTTAAAAGGGGGGAAGCTGCTTTAATCTGAACATTCACGTCAAACTGCATCACTGAAAAGCAAATGGAAAGGTAAACTATTTCAGGAGAGTTACAGTAAAAGGAGCTGACTGCACGACAGCTCAGACCAGTGCCGACCTGCACCGATGCACACCCAGCACTCTGGGTGCTGCCTCCACTCCAGACTGCCCTGAAAAACCCAGCCTGCTCGAAGAATGCACACTCAAAAAGCACAGAGTAAACCTCCCTCATTTGGGACTGCCAGGCACAGCACATGGAACAACCTGGCACTCCCTCACCAGTAAAACACATGCTCAATTCCTCCTCCTTTCCAGGACGGCTGAGCCACCCACACCTCGAATTCCTGATAGGTGACTCTTCTCCCACAGCCAGAAAATCCCATCTGCTCTTCCCAGGACAGCTGTATTTGACCCTCGCCCCCCCTTCCTCCTCCTAAAAAGGGAACACCTGCCATTGGAACACCCTGTTTTTGCTTCAGGAGCAAAAAGGAATGTGAACAGTGTGTTCTTTGGAACAACTGAAGGTGCCTCCCTGTGATAAGCAACACAGCAAACATAAAATCATTTCAGCAGATCACTTGCAGTCTGAAATAGAGCCTTAAACTTGGTGTTTGGGCTCTGAGCCTGAACAGACTTTCTCTCAGAGCGTGTACATGATAGGCTTGCAAGTCTGAAAAACACATTTAGGGAAAACAGGACTTTGATAAGCACTGCAGTTCTGCAGCCAGGCCGTGCCCTGCACTGGTCTGCCGGGCTGGAGTGATTCGTGTGCCCACTGCTGCTGCACCTGGGTTTCCCTGTTTGCCATTTCACTGACTTATGTCTTCTCTTGACACCTTCACAGATGATTTTTTAATGTCCCTTTAGGAACAGCCTGGCAATAGGAGCAGCCACCTCCTGCCTGAACCATGACCTCCAGCCTACACCTGTTCCAGGTATCTGTGAGCTGTATCCATAGGTGCAGATTGTGGTTATTAACACAAGACAGGTACCTCCCCAAAAACATGCTTTCTGCTCCGAGCCCATGCCTGTGGGTGCCAAAGGAGCCAAGCAGCCTGCCCAGAGCCAGCTGCTCAGAGCTGTTCCCCAGCTGCTGCTCAGAAACAGCCGTGCAGCTCCACAGCCCAGAGAGGCCAGACCCTGGAAATCCTCTAATCCACAAGGAATTGCAGAGCAAACCCACCACATCTGGAGTTACAGCACTGCTGCTCTCTGCTCCCCTTGGACTGCTCTCAGTGCCTGGCAGGGTCTGCAGGGCTCCTGCTGTTGCTGCTGCAATGGCCCCGCGGTGACAGCAGGGAGAGGGTGAGGGCCCTCTGTCCAGCCAGAGAGGAGCTCTCGAGTGACTGCTAGGGAGGGTTCAGGCTGGATGCCAGGAAAAACAGAGGCACCATCCAGCAGCCATTTCCAGCAGTGCCCCCCCTGCTCCCTCGGCACAAGATGGCTTCGCCCCGGGATCCCGGGGTGAGCTCAGCTCACCCGGCTACAGGGACACAGGTGGGCCAGGACCCCCCAGCTGCCAGTGGAGAGGGCAAAAGGCCAAAGTTTTCCTTCCACACAAGCAGGGGAAAAGTCCAAAAAGGCTGATTTTCTTTCCCCTTTTTTTTTTAAAGGCATTGCAACTTTTGCACTTACAGAACTACTTTCAGAGAGTGCTCCCAACCTTTTCTTCCCATTTAAGCAAGACAGAATATTCCTTGTGATCTGCATGGGACTTCCCTTTGCACTTCTGACCCCCCAGGAAATCAGCAGCCTGAGGAGGTGGCAGATGCTTGAACCCTACAGAGGCACAGACTCTCCTACGCTTCAGGCTGAGCAAACCCCACTCCCAGTTGCTCCTTTGATCCCACCAGTCCACTAACCAGGCAATCTGAAGTGGAACAATAAGTGCTCTTAAACATGGATTAGAGAAAGCTCTTGAACACTTTCCATACTTGGGAGCAGAGGAATTCCTTCTGCTTTGCTGGCTGCATACACAGGAGCTCAGTGATCATGGGAAAGGAGCTGCAAAAGCATCTGCAAAAAGCAAGACCAGCAAAAACTCGCTGCCATCCCACAGCACCCTGAGGGCAGAGGGCAAAGCCACTCCTGTCCAAGGCAAGGTCTTATGATGATGAATAAGAGCATGAGAAGGAAATTGCAGTCAGTGAAGTGCACGTGAAAGACAATAAACACAGGAACCAGGGAAAAGACCAAAAGACAGAACGAGAAAGTCCTGCCCAAAGCCACAAGCACGCTCATCTGCCCAGATCTGCCCAGAGCATCCCTACTCCCCAGTCCCAAAGCTTTGGTCTTAAAGCCTTAGCCTTTTAGTGCTTATTTTTAAGCAGAGCTCAGTTACTCTCCACAATTTCTACGCAACAATCAAGAGACAGGTGCTGTTCTACCAACAGGATTGAAATCTGACTCTTTTAAAGACTTTCTGCCTTCTAGAAAGTGCCTTTCTGCACAGTCCAGGTGACATCTATTTTGCTATGAAGAGCTCCCCAAGTTTCTGGACGTCCCAGTAACTCACCAGTGCAAACGCAGAGCGTGGAGGAAGGCTGAGAGCCCCTCCATGACCAGCAGAATGGCCACTGTCAGGGTGGCAAAAGCAGCAAAGATGAAGAAGAGGCCAAGGCCTCCCCCCAGGCTCCTCACACTGAGGCCAATGTGGATCACCATGGTCCAGAGCACCTCCGAGAGCTCTGCCAGAAGAAAGGGGAGGAGAGGGCTTGTGTCAGTGGGAACTAAAGTCAATCAAACTAAAGTCAACCAAAAACTGAAGTCAACCAAACTTCCACTACAATGAGGTGGGAAACTGAAAAGGGGCCAGAGCTTTTACAGCTGAATGTGTCAGGACATTGCCTCCAGCTGTCACACAGGGCAGGGCAGAGTGCTTGCTCAGCAGCTCTTTGCTTATTCCGTGTCTTTAGCTCCCTCCCTCCCGTTCAGCAGAGCTGTGGGAGCAGACCCTGTGTGCAGCTCACTGCTCCCAGCTCACACACACACAGCGCTGTCCCGTGCCAGCTGAGCCCCGAGAGGCCCCTCGTGTCCCTGCCTCCCCCTGTGTGGGGGGAGCAGGCACAGGGACCCACAGCTCACCCCGGGAGGGACACTCACGTGCGTGGGCCAGGCTGAGGGCCCAGAGCCGCAGGTAGGATGCGGTGTTGGAGATGCAGCCCAGGCAGTACTCGATGGTGTGGATGGCCTGGTACACCACGGTGTCACCGAAGTCGAACTGCAAAGGGAACACAGGGTGAGGGGAGCTGGGAGCCCGGCACGGGCCAGCCAGGCAGGGACACGGGCAGGGGACCTGCTGCTATCGCCAGGGACACCATGTGTGACGCTGCACACTGACACTGTCTGCTCCTGGCTCAGCACGTCAGTTTTATAAATGCAAAAACGGATCTTGTCTCGCCAGGTTTTGCAGAGCGACAAACGCTGTGACTTGAATATTGTTTTCACATTCTAGCGTGTGGAAAGTCAGATATTCCAAATCCATCCACGGGCTCAGCCAGGAAAAGACTGTTCAGCAGAAGATGGCGTTGGTGTGCATTCCCCAGTACCTCAGAGGTGCCTCTACAGGAAGGAGACAGTGCTCCAAGCTGTACAGTGTGTGCCTTTGCTAAAGGAGCAACAGGAGCATTTTGCAAGATATGAACTCGCCCTTTTTGAAAGCAAAAATAATGCATGAAGCTATCCTGAAAAAGTCACATCTGTGCACCATTCACTGGCAAAGTCTCTGTGTCTTGGTAATTTTCTGCAATAATAAAAGAACTTACAAGGAAGTCTACCATGTAGTGCAGTTTCTTATTCTGCAGCTTGGGAAGGCATTCCCTGCATTTTGGATTTAATCCATGCTCCAGAAACTGCTCAGATTTAAGTGAACATGATCTTTTAAATACATCCAGTGACTAATGCTCTAGGCATGAACACAAAGCTATTTATATTCTTATTTCTCCCCCAGTATACCCAAGGCAATAAATATTTCAAACAATTCAGTTAAATTAGCTGTCAAAAGCCTAATTCTTTCTGCACAGAACGTGAGCTGTGAAGTTCTTCAGTTCCAGCTCCCGCACACACGAGCCGGGCGGCAGCTCCGGGAATGTGGGAAATGTGAAATGTTTAAACAATGACTGTTCACAGCCCCAAGTGCAACTGCCTGAGAGAACGACCACTGTGCCAGGAGTGGGAGCACTGGGATTGCTGTGGCACAGCCCTTGTGGGTTTACCCATTTTCCCCAGGTTCAGGGAGGTATCAGGTACACCAGCACGCTGCCCCATGCCCCCCATTCCACATGGGCCTGTGCACAGCAGAGCTCTGAGCAAACCACTGTCAGCACAATTTCCAGCAGCAGTGCCCTGGTCAAGCTGCTCTGATTTCCATGGCATTTGCAATTTTTGTAATAAAATTGGTTACCTGATAGTGCTGAAAGCTATACTCAATCCTGCATGAGTACTGCTAAACCCATTTTTTAAATAATTGCTACAAGTGCTTATGGAAGAGCAGTTTCTCAGAATGGAGCTTCTCTTTTACACAAAGCCTCTGCCCAGTTCAGCTGCTGAACTACATGAAACTGGACTGGTTGTGCTGTATTTGCTCACTGAGTCAACCAGTGTCATCCTTAACCTGGCAGATAGTTTGGGGAAAAAAGCTCTTTAAACAGTTTCCTGCAGCACAGAATTACCAAAGACACAACATAAGGCAACCGAGACTTCTCCAGAGGCTCAAAAAGTGAAAACTTTTCAGTTTCAGACCTCCAGCTTAGCAGCTTCCCAGGTAACTGGGAATGACCTGCAGACAGGGGATCAGACAGACAAGCTGTACAGATAAAGTAATTAAAAGTCTGTTAATGTATGCATGTATGAATTAAAAACGGCCTGCAACATGTATACAGGAAGATCTTTTTGAAAACAAGATGCTGTGACATAACATGTTCAATTCAGCACGTTTTACATCAATGGGAAATGGCCCAGGTACACATGAAGGCAAAGCTGCTGTGCTCTTACCACCTCGTCCTCTGTAGGCTTGAAAACATAAATTTACATTTAGTTCAGTGTCTCGATCACATTAATCATGAACACATTCAGCAATTCCCTCCTAAACACGCCACGGAAAGCAGTAACACATCCCATGCACTACAGAGGCAGGATCTGCTGCAGTCGCTCAGAGGCATCAGAAAACTCCCAAACTATGTGAGATGACTGCTCTTCTCCTCTCCCAGAGGAAAGGGAAGTAATTAATATTACCCCCAGCAGTCAAAATGAATATATAAACGTGATTTCAGCGCTTCAGAAATACAGCCCCTGGATTTCCAAGGGCGTGGGAGAAGCAGGTAACATGTACCACCTGGGAGTGCTGTGCACCCCTGAGATGGTGGCTCCTTGTCATGGGGACAAACAGAGCCACATCTCCCACGATATGCAAATTATGCTGCTTTTTCTGGAGTCCCAGGA
>NW_016690409.1:670301-741608 GCF_001604755.1 Lepidothrix coronata | reverse complement strand
TAAGAGACAGTCAGTGAGAAAACTGCTATGAAAACACTTCACTGGGAATGTTGCTGTTTAAACAGCCTGGAAATGAGTAACTTCAGTCCCAGCGAGCTCATCCTGCTGCCGAGTGCAGTGCCCTGAGAGCGAGGATGCTCAGGTGCTTACCTCTTCCCCCTCCTCAGAATGGGTAGATAACTGGTCATGTTGAATGATCTCAGCATCCTCCTCCGTTGGGCCATTGCCCACCCGGATCCCACCAAAGTTGTGCGTGCCCTGACACATGCAGAAAAGAAAGAGCAAAGTGTTGTTTGGGTTTTAGTGCAAAACTGCAGGTTTCTCATGACTTCATGTGCAGCAGCAGCTCACAGAGGAAAACAAAATATTAAATATTAAGGCCCAGGTTAAGGCAGGTATTTCCCAGCTCGGATGGGAAAGGTGCTGATTCCTGCTGGGGCTGGGGAAAAAAAAAAAAGTCTGTCTGAATGAATCTTTGGCACATTTCTACTGTGTTACTGCAACCCTGAGGAAAATAAAGGCAAATCTCTCAGAGATCATTTGCTGGCTCTGATATGCAACAGCCCATGTCTTCCCCAGCATGGCTGGCCAAGCACTGACACACCACTGCTGGGTCCTGGAGCAGGTCACAGAGCAGAACACGCTGACACAAACACACACACACTCGCTCCCACCAGCCCCAGGCACACCAACATCACACAGGAAACCAGACCTTCCCTGCTTGGAAACTACCTTGTGCAAGCAGCTCTTTTTACAGACATTTGTTCTGACATTCAGCATCTGACCCTCAGCTGCACCTCCAGGACTCAAAGGGAAAAGAACAACCCGCAGACTGAGCTGAAACGTTGGAACCAGGAGCAGTTCCCACCTGACCCCTGTGAGTCTGATCCCCAGAGAAGGAAACTCCAACACCACAAATAGAAACAAACCCTGTGTCTAGCTTCAGCACTGTCCTGGGTCACCTGTGACATGGGATGTGACCAAGCTGACCCACCACACCCAGACTGCAGAAGTTCAGGGATGCCCATGCAGACCAAGGAGGCTGAGGGTCCTGTGACCTGACACTTGCACAGACCTGCAGAACAGCTGCTCAGAGTTCTTTTACCTCATTTGTTCTTATAAGCCTGCTTTTATTTTAGGCTGAACTACAAATTTGTCCAAAATGCCAGATGCGAATTAAAGATTTTGTCAGGTTTCTAAAAACAAATTTGGTAGGTGTTTATACTGTGAATAGAAATAAATTAAAAGAAACCCCCACATTTACAACTAAGACAATGCTTTTATTAGGATTTTCAGCATCTCTGAAACACCAGAAGTCACTGATGACTCATGTCAATATTCTATTTATGTATTTCCAGCCTGTGTGAATTTGCACTTCTGCAGCTTTTCCCTCGCACCTGACTCGTATCCATTCCCTGTAAACCATCCAACCTAAACACGGCTCCGACAACTCCAATTATTTACTTGATCCTTCTAAGCACACCTCACGCAAGACCTCCCCTTGCAGTTTCCTGATGGAGATGCACTTCATACGCTGGATGGATCATGCACAAAAGATCCATTTTCGTGCCTGACATTTCCGTGAGGAAACTAAAATGTCACGAGAGAAACAGCTAAACCGTCCCTTCCGGCACCTCTGGCACGTGGAGAGCCTGATGTGCTTCACACAGTCAGTGAGATTCACACTTTCTAGTCAGCCAGGCAGCATTCACAACTAAAACCAAGCTGAAATAGGCAGCACTGGGGACCAAGTTCTGGGGGCTGCCACAATCCTCACCAGAAAGCTCCGGCAGGAAAGGGTCGTCTCTAGGCTTAGACACATAAGTTGAAACAACTGCCACTGAGAGGCTTGTTTGTACACAACCATTTCATAACAGTTTCAGGTCAAACTGTGTACAAGGCAGAGGTGTCACAAATCCAGTGACTACTGACAGAGAGTTGCTGGAGGCCATCACATCACCGTGTGTTTGGGAACATGTAATGCAAATAGAAATGCTGCCCTGAGAAGAATCCTAATCTATCTTAAACAAATATGCAAGAAAAGGAAAAAAAGGGGAACTTAACCTGGGGGGATGTGGTAGCAGGAATTCCCGTGCTGCTCTGCATGTTGGATTCAAGCAGCACTCCTGCAAGGAAGTGTTTCTGTGCACACACAACTATCATCCTCCAGCCTGGGTGTTCATCCAGAATGTATCAATTTGGCTGAACTTTGCTCTTTCCAAGAGAAAGTGTTTTTCACCCTAAAGGTGCACTTGTCATTCCCTTACGATACTCAGATACATTCCATGCTCCCTTGATAATCAGACAGAAAGCCAACTCCCATCTGTAATGCATCAGGCGAGTTTGAAGAGCACTCACTGTTGCAGCCGCTGCTGCCTCGAGCGCCTGCGCGTTCGTGCTGCCCTGGGCCTCCTCGGGCTGCCCTTCCTGGGGGTGGATGGAAGAAGAGAGAGGGAGGAGGAAGAAAACAAAAAGAGAAAGGGAGACGAATGGAGGGGACATGGGAGGATGAAAGATGGTCAGAGAAGGGAGAGGGAGTGTCCGTAACTGAACTGATCTTTGACTCGCTGCACATCCTCACAGCTCGGCACGACATGCAGGGAGAACCCACACGAGCGCCACACTCCTGCATCTCACACACAGGTACTTCACAGTGCAGCTGGAAACCTACAGAGCACGCCAGCAGACCACCTCTCACGTGACTGTGGAAGTCTGTTTTTCCTTTTAATTGTTATTGTTTACCATCCAAACTGCTTTAACGAAGATAGCTGAGAAGTCTGCGAACCAAGCCCATCTCTGTTTCTCATCAATGGGAAACTGCCAGCCTAGCCCAGGCACAGAAGTGCATCCAGCAGCCACTGAGATTGTTCCTAAACCAGCTGCTGAAGCCCAAGCCAGAGACACTGTTCTGATCACTACCAACATAAAGGGGTTTTAAAAGCAGGTTTGATGCTGGATCCAGATCTGGGAAGCAGGCAGGCAACACTCTGTCTCCACTAACACCTACCTCCCTGTATGCCCAGGAATATGCAAAAACACTTTACAAGTCTCAATGCAGTGTGAACCCATGTATCCAAGCTCGAGATGGAAAACACAGCTTTTAAACCAAAATTAGTTTTCATGTGGAAAATATAAGGGGGAGTCACCCACCAAGTGTTTTCTCCTTAAATACTGCTGGCGAAGGACCAGGGGTTTGGCTACCAGCATCCACGGCACACACAGCAATGCCACGACCACGAGGAAGCACTGGAGCCCCTTCTGCAAAAGAAACAAGTCTCAGGTGATTCAATGGCAGCCACTGCTCAAACACACACAGAACCCAGCGAGCACGGCTGAATTCCCAGCATGTGGATGCTGCACTACGTCTCTCTTCTGGGAACAGCAAGACGAGCTGTACTTAAGGCCTACAGCTGCCCCCACTGACTGAATACAGCATTCAATGCTGAGACTGGGTTAGATTAGGGAAAAATCCAAAAGATCCTGCAGTGAATGAGAATTTGACAGATGTCTGATAGTGCTAGAAGGAAACAGTGTTTGTGTCTGAGCTAAGCTGAGGCACTACATTGCAGAGACTGGGCAATACTCCTAATTGCATTCCACTATTAATCAGGATCTAAATGTTCTGGAGCCACAGCTGACATGCTCAGACTGATCTAAATTCCTGGTATAAGGATTATTCCTTCCTTCTTCAACTTCACGTATTATCAGCCTTCAGAAACCCTCTGTCCCAGAGGAAAAATGTTTCACACTTCATTTCACAATTATCAGGAGGTCAATGAAATGCTCCAATATCACAAAGCATCTCTGATCCTGTTTTAGCAAGAGCACGCACCTGCCCACTATAAAGCATCTTATTACTGGTATCCTCATAGGAGAACAGAAACATGTTGATAAAGTGTATTAAGAGGCTCGGTGCTTCCTTCGATGTGTGAGCATCATAGGCTGTCCACTTGTAAAAGATGAGAATAACAAGGTATCCGAAGAGGGAGGACATGAAAATCATTTCTGGGATAAATCCAAGGTATATGTTCAGTGGCTTCTTAAAATAGCTACAGGGAAAAAAAAAAAAAAAGAGAGTTTAATATTACATTTCGTTAGAATTAGGGTAAAAGCTTTTAGTGAGAGCATGAAGAGTGTCTTTGGAACGACAATGCAGGGACTCAGCAGCTCAACAACAGCTGGGCCAGAGCACAGGAACTGCCTCACACACACACAGTTCCACACACAGCCAGAAACAACTGCACTGCACCTTCCAGCAGGAGGTGAGGGCTGACAGGCTCCAGCATCTTAAACCAACACACATGACACCCAAAGACGTTCCCCTCACCATGAGAAAAACAGAGCAAAGCACTTACATGTGGTTGAGGAGACTCAAAGCGACACCAAAGAGCATCTGGAAAATGCCAAGAATCACAGACATCTTCATCTTAAAGGAATTGAGGAAGGCCAGCTTATTGCTGGCAATATTCCAGATCTGTGAAAAACAACACCCAGTCAGGCAAACACTGGGGAAAGGAAAACAGGAGAAGAAAAATGCTCCCTTTAAGCTAAACAGTATGAATCAGCCAGGAAATGTCAGGCTGAAAGAGCAGGTTTTTAAAGCTGTGTTTGTCCCACAGATATCTTTTGGGGAAATGAGCAGACAAGGTTTTCTGCTGGGAAAAGTCTCACAGTGACTGAGCCCACCATTGAGCAGGAATCAAACCTGTTTTGATGGGAGCTCAAAGCTGCAGGAAAGAGGTGGCTGTAGAGGAAGGATGAGCTCTTACCGGGTCAATGCCAAAGGGGTAGGGCCCACCAAACACTCCCTGGATAGCAGGATCCAGCTGCAGCAGGGGGGTGGTCTCCAGCAAGGCATCTCTGTTTGGGAATAACATTACACAAACATTAACACAAGCAATGCCATCCTCTTTGTGTAAAAACTAACAACACTCTTCCCTTGTGAGAGCAAGGACTAGCTCAAATTGAGAGAACTTTAAGGTTCCTATGTGGTCCTAGAGATTTTCCCAAATCAATAAAAAACCTGTTTCTCCACCTTTTACTCAGTATCACTAAGAAGACAGGTGCAGGGGACAGGAATCTTGCAATGTCTATGAGGAGGAAGGTGAGAAACTGCATCTTTAAAAATTTGCTGGGGGGAAATAAAAACTGTTTTGAAACTTGGTAGATATCGTCCCATTCACAGCCCTCTTCCAATTCTATGTGAGACCGAGTTCAGAAGTTTTTGTTTTCCTGAAGTGGGAGGACAATGGGGAAGGACAAGTCACTTGCTTCTCACTGTCTGTCTTTATGTAGTTTCCAAAGGTTTACTCACGACCAGTTGCCTTTAGTGAACATTGGCCGGACGCTCCACGAGGAACCGAACATGTTGAGGGACTTGGAGAAGCAGTCGTTGTAGATGAGGCCTGTGTATGTGGAGAACAGCCCCATCAGCAGGATGATGTACCGACCACTGAACACCATGTTGAACATCTAGTGTGAAAACACAAAAGGAACAAGGAAGGTCCATGAGAACACAGAAGGTCCCTCCTAAAGACAAACCAGGGAACTCAGTCTGTTGTAGGACAAACATCAGCTGTATGGACTGAGAGCCCAAAGTCTCTATTTCCCCTTGGCAGGGATTAAAGGGAGCAAGAGGGAGCATGGCAGCACAGAATCTGATAACCAGGATAAACGGGTGGTGTGGCTGTCCACAGGGAACCTGGGATTAGCTGGAGAGGATAAACTGCACTGCACAGCCTGATGCAACCCCCAGCTGGCAGCGTGAGTTTGCAACCAGGCAGCACAGACCCTGTCAGCCTCCTCCATGCTCTGCCAGTGTATCTCTGGCTCAGCTCCTGTCAGCCCTGAGCAAGCAAATCCCACCCTGAGCAGCAAATAGGAAGAATTGAGGAGATAGGATATGTACATACAGAAATTGGGGTGATTTGTTTACACCAGCTTATCTACTACTTGATAATTTTCTGCAGACAACAGAAAGGAATAATTTCCTATAAATATCTGAAAGAAAAAACAAAGCAACTCAATACTATTATGAAACTACACTATTCAAGTCCATGCTCCTCAGGCTTCCCAGCCTATTCACGTGTTTCACAAATTCCAAAGGAGGAATAATGCACATTGTCAACTCCAGGGGAAATGGATGGGAGTAAACCAAGCAGCAACTCCTTGTCTGAAATGCAAATCTCAGCATGATCTGCCACTTCACCTCATTGTCACTCTTCTGGGACAGAATCCGGCTTTCCCTCACCACCATCCAGACAGCAATCAGAGTCATCAGGATTCCGTGGCCAAAATCCCCAAACATCACAGCAAACAGGAATGGGAAGGTGATGATGGTATAGGGTGCTGTAAGGGAAGAGAGATGACAGTCCCAGGGCACTGTCTGTGAGTCAGCCCAGATTCACCATGGTATAATTCAGGCAATTTAGCAATAAAATTCCACAGCTTCCCCTCTGCTTCTGAAAGCTGTTGAGTATTAGAAATTCCCACACGGGTCAGACAATACAGAGAAACATCATTACTAAAAAACTGAGGTGGATGTCTTGGACTGTTCCAAGTCCGAATTTACCTGGATTTATTTCCCGATATGTCCCAATGCCGTAAGCATCAACAATGTTTTGAAAGCCAGAAGTAAACTTATTTGTTTTGTTGTAGGTGGGTGGGGTCTGGTTAGTTTGCATCCTGTTTAAAATAGACGGGACGGTGGATCCGCTGTGCTCCTGTTTGAAAAAAGCCAAAGGGAAGATCAGTAAACCCACCCTTGGAGCACTGGAGGACAGTCTGACATGGCTCTCCTGCTGGCATTTGGAAAACTGCAAGCTTGCACGCTTGCAGTGTGCTTGCACAATGAGACACTGGAGCAGCTGAGGAAGGCTGCCAGGATTCCACTGCTCTCCACTTTGTGTGGCAGGCGGAGAACCACTTGGAGTAAGGGTGAACGTTCTCTGCGTACGACAGACAAGAAAACTCATGAAAGAGTTTGCTTGTTTTTTTAAAACAGCAAGTGAAAGGACTTCAAGACACTCAACTCTCTTGTCTATCTGAGCAGAGGGTGAGCTTGACAACATCCTGGAGAGCTCCTGTATCCAGACATCAAGACTACAGAGCACAGCCACGATAACTAAATGGACCAAAGGACTCACACACTGGAAAGTCCTCACCAGTCCAGCATTCTCCTGAACTTAAACCTTTACACAACATATTTGTTACATTTATGTATAAATCATGATTCCTGCATATTAAATAAACTGTCCTCTGGGAGGGCTGATTCCAGCAGCCCAAGGGGATGGTTTTCAGAGGCTCACAATTTGGAAAAACCAATGAATCCATGCAGTGCTGCCACAGTTGACGGGCACAGCAGCTACTCACAGTGCCCCTCCTGAGAGCAAACTGGATGGAATCGAGGTCAGCAACGGGACACCAGACTTCAGCAATCAAGCACTTCTGTGTCACGTCGATGTTGCACAGGTTCAGGGTGTGGTAAATCGCCTTCATCTTCCGCACTTTGATGAACCAGACACGGATGTTTTTAGCAGCTGCCTGCAAAACCCTCTGGCGATGATCCTCTGTTTGGTTCAGCACCTTTCAGAGATGCAGGAAAAAGGTGAGGCCAGGTGCACAAACTAGACAAGCCTTACCCACAGAGGGTGAACCACGAGCCCGCTCCCCTACCCCACACACAGGCTGCCCCATGCCTGAAGTCCATGCTGTAATCCCCATGTTAATTAGTTCTGCTAAAGGGCCTAAACACTTTTTCCAGGGATGCTTTCTGATTACTTTCCTCCTCCAGCCCCAAGGTCAGTGGTTGTTTCAAACAATGGACTATGCCAAGGTCACAGGGAAAAATTATACCTCCACCCAGGTTAAAAGAGCAGAGAAGAGCTCTGCAAGTGAGGGGTTTGCTGTTTTGCAAAAACACACAAATTACCCTGAAAAACTTGTTTACTGAAGGGAAAAGGAGAAAGTGCTTCCTACTGAGGCTGTTTTTCAACTGGAACATATCGAACTCAGGCCAAGTCAGATTTCCAGAGTGGAAAGTCTTAGACTGTAGGGAAAGTGAGGACACAGAGCACATGCAGCTTTGAATCCTCCCAGTTACATTGGTTCTGAGTTCTTGTCTACTTTCAAATTGCTGAACAGCCGTGCTACACAACTCCCACCTTGAGACAGTTTCTGTATCAAATAAGCAGGCCAAATTCAACTCTTTTTCCTTTTAATTTCTAACATAGTCTTAATTTTTGCCTCAAATCCCTTAAATCCTTCTGCATTATTACATACTGCCTTTCTTCCTTGAAGCAAGCACCAGGTATTTTCAGAACTGGCACCCAGGAGATCTGGGTGCTGGTTACTTTTTACCAACACTCAGGCTGCTGCACAAGAGATTAGTTGTAAAGCAGAAGCTCTTCAGGACAGCACAACGTGAAAATATGAAGACAGGCAGAAAAAAGAAGAGCTAAGTTAATGTTAGCATTGTTATCTCAGCTTGGAAAAACGTTTAAATGTTTTCAAAGTACTTGCAGATGAAACAGACAATTACACAACATGCTCTCAGAGCCTTAGCACACAGGATCTCCTCACACACACATGTTCCTCTTTGCTCCCTGGTATGGAGTTCCCTGTACTAACTTGTATACCATGAACTGCTCAGCCCTACAGAAAGATCAAACCACCCCCTTCCAAACCCTGACACAGAAACAATAGAGCAGTCTCCAAACATCTCTCTTGCACTGCTGAGCTGCTGCTCTCAAGCCACCTGGAGCTGAAAACAAGGTCATGTAATAGGGTCAAAATTCCTCCTGTTTTAATAGGATGCAGAGAAGTTTTCAACTATATCACCAAATAAAAGAAGAAAGAAAGGGCATTGACCCCAGTTATTTTACCATCTGAAGATCATCAATTCTGGTATTGACACCAGAAGCCATTTCCTTACGCTCCTGGGGTGTTTCTGGGCATGGATAGAGGGAGGCCCGGAACCTGGAAGACAGGGAAGCACTTCAGTGACAGAGATGGAAATAAGATCAACTGGTCAGGGCTGAGCCTGAGCTCAGAAATAAAGCCAGAAGCACCTTAAGAGAAGTTTCTGATCAGCAGAGACTGCCAAGCAGAGCTCCAGGCTCTAAATCACTGGAGTGCATAAGTTTGCTTTAGGTCAAAACAGAAGCTGTGCTAAAGAAAACGGAAGTGAGAGAGAATCCTCTGTTCCCTGTGCTCCCAGTGTCTCAGGGCACAGTCACGAGGCTGGCCAGCCAGTGCAGGGGAATGCTGTCTAGCAGCAGCTGCTGCAAGAAGCATTCACTGTTGTCTCCCCTGTGAGAACATCCCACTGATATCCCACCAGGTCTGTCCCAGAGTTCAATACTCCCTTCCTTTTGGCATTCCCTAGCACAGCAGTTGTATACTTTTGAGCATTACAGGTTGTGGAGTGGCAAGTTTGACTGTAAAATATGTTTCAGTTACTTATGGCACATTTCATTTGCTGTCAAAATATGTGCTCCTGCAGCCACTGTGAAATAAGGAGTTGAGAAATATCAAGTCATGTCAATGTTAAAATAATTGAGAGCTGCCCAGCTGTCGGACTTTCATACCCTTCACAGATCTTCTTGACTCTGTTCTTCAGCTGGTCACCTTGGAAGAAGATGATAAACACAGACTTGTGCACATAATCCCCCTAGAACAGAGGAAAGAATTGTAGAAATTAGCATGACAGCTAATTGCCAGAGCTCTCCTTTTCCTTCCACTGAGTCTGTACATCAGAGCTCAGATGTGCACAGTGGGTCAAGAATGTACCTGAGTAACACTGAAACAGTCACAAGGAGAGCGATTTTCTCAGCCTGTGTACAGAATACCTGCATTATATTTGTGTTTACTGAAGCAAAATGTCCCAGATTATCCATTATCGATTCTATGCAATACAATAAAAGGGAAAACCTGGGAAGATCTCCAAAAACAATGGAGATGCAGTGAAATATTTATCTGCACTTAGTGCAGTCAGCTCATCTACAGAATCAAGCCAAAAGCTACAGAGTGAATGAAGATAAGATGAAGGGGAGTTTAACCACTCCCTTCCCAGGGAGGCCGGCGGCACATTCCTTGCACAGCTGTGTCCGTGGGGGCAGCCAGGGCCCCTTTCCTGCATTTGTTGACAAGTTATTGTTCTACCTTACTTAGGAAATTTTAACATAATGTTTCAGGAATAATTACATTAGGTGTAACCTCAATTTAAGGAAGTTCTGCACAATAAGAACAAAGTCTCTCCGAGCAGACAGATGATTCCACAGGTCAGCTACCAGTGGTCGGAGGGACAAGGGAACACATCAGTCTTTTGTGAGAAAGAGAGGTGTTACTGAACTTCACCTCCTGGGTCTGTGTTCCAGGGCAGCTCCCATGCAGACCCCACACAACCTTTATTGGGTAAGAGCAAGGGTTCCCCAAGTTTGGGAAGTGCCCACTGGTTTGAGTGCAGAGGACACTGGATGTAAACCAGGCCCAATCACAATGTTTACTTTTCTATCTTTACTAAATTTATAGATATAAATTTTATAATTATATAATATATAATTATAATTTTATATCATTTACTAAATTATTTCTATTTTTACTAAAGCCAACAGTTCTCAGGCAGATGTTTAAATTATCGAGTAGCAAATTAAGAAAAAAGGAAAAGTCCAAGTTCAGAGTAAATGAGCTTCAGATCTGATACACTGCCTGTGTCCCAAAGAGCCTCTTCCAAGGAGGATCACCAGTCATACAGAACTGTGTACACACAGGAGCTGCACTTGTAGTTTGGGCCAGAGAAGTCACTAGGACCTGCTGCAGTCCATGTTTTGAGTTGTTTTCCCCTTTTCAACAGCACTGCCCATCCAGCCTGCTATTTTTGTTTCACTAAAAAGGGAAAACATTTGTCGCTGAAGCTCAGAGGCTGCAGGGAAGGGACGTGACCCAAACGTTTGCTGCAGGGAGCTCAGAGGGACACAGGCTTCCATCTACAGACCCACAGCTGTTACACATCTGAGGCTTCTGCTGCTGCACCCGACGGTCCCTGTTACCGTGACGGGATCCTCCAGCGGGTTCTCGATCTCGGCCTGGCGCAGGAACACGTTCCCGCGGCACACGCGCCACAACATGCGCTCGAACGTGGGGATGCGCTCGCGGTTGATCACGCCAGCCACGAACCTGCCAGGGGACAGCACAGACGTGAGGGGCTGCACCCAAACCCGCCCCAGAGCCTCACACCCAGCACACCACGGCAACTGGGGGGTCAGCATCGCATTGGAGAGCTACAAAAAGCTTGTTTTAACACTAGTTCTTTAAGCAAACCGGAAGGTCCTCTAAAAATACGGAGGTAACACACAACAAACCAACTGCACAGGCAGTGGGTTTTTTTGTAAAAATAAACCACTGCTTATAGAAGAAACAAATGCATTTAGATATACAGTTTCTAGGCTCCATTTCCCAGGGGTTCTGGTACATCGGCTGCAAGGGTTAGAGCAGCCACGGCTGCCAGTGATTGTGCCCTGGGCTCATGCTTCAGACCTCACCAGCCCAAACACCCACATCCAGACAAAGAATTACACACACACAAGGAAGCCTGGAAGCAGCTGATAAAGAGGATATAGAACTATGCACTTATTTCAGAGCATTATGTGCTCGTGGTAGTTACAGCTTTCAACAAAGCTGTGAGAGTTCAGGAGGTCTCAAAAACAACCAGACAGATTTACATGGAACAAACTGGGATAATTTGCTGGTGCAGAGAAACATGTGAAGCACAATCACGAACTGGGAAGTTAATGTAGGCAGGACAAGAGCAGAGAGCAACAGCTGGTTTTAGATCAGTTTTCATCTGCCTGGGGTGGAAAGTTCCACAGCTGTGATCAAATCATTGCTGATTCCACAGGCTCATAATCCCCAATCCAACAACCCCAATGCCAGGTCATAGCCCAAACTGCCATTACCCAAGTCGGAGTGGGGCACCTCTTCCCATCTCACTCGGCTCCAGCAGTGAAGAGGATTCTTCCAACAGGTCTGGATCCGCCATCTGCTGATGATGCAATTCAGCCTGAATTCACAAATCAATTAATATCTAATGAAACCAGTTAGTGGCATGCAGGGAATGAGGAGCCAGGAGACAGTTGGGGGAGACAAAGAAAGAAAAGAAGGAAGAAAAGAAAGAACAAACATAAGACCGCAAAAAGAGGAACGGGATGACAGAAAAGACAGCAAGAATTACACATGGAAGGAGAAAAACAAGAGGAAAAGTGAAATGGCTCAGCAGGGCTTCCATACAAGAAAGGTTTGAGGATTGTTGCAACAAAGGGGTTGGGGGATTTATAAGTCTGAAGAAAGGCAGAATTAAAAAAAAATTTCAAGTTTTAAGTACAAGTGATGTTCCCAAGAACCATTTTTAATGGCACAAACCAGAGAAACACACTTGACTTTCATATTTCCCCAGATATTAAATTAATTTATCCTTATTCACCGTATGTCTCACAACCAGACACACCAGATGGGTTGCTTAGGGCAGGCTGGTGATGAGGCTCTTGGACAGCCAGGCATTAAAACAGGACAGTTTTACACCGTCCCTCATTGCAACTCATTTGCATGCTAAAATTCTTAGGAATACAGCTTGTAAGTGTCAGCAATTCAGGTCAAGGACGCTCAAATCACATCACTCTTAATGCACCGTCTTCACACTTGTTCAACCCCACCTCACACTTAGTTTTACCTCTGCAGCTTACATAATGAAATGCCAAAAATTACAGTTCCTGAGCACGACCAGAGGGCCCAAGTCTACCCTCTGGGGTACACAGGAGGTCTTCCCCATAGGGCCATCAAGGGAAGTTGCTGAAACACAGTGGAAGACCCAAGGCCACGCCAGATGCACACACACAGTGCAGCCTTGCAAAAGTGCAGTGACTCAGCCCCAGCTTCTCTATTTGGGCCACAGTTGCGTCAGAGTTTTAGTGAAAACGTCTCCAACACTTTACTTGTTTGGTAAATAAAAGTGTTTGTCATATACAAGAGTTTTTGCAAGGCTGACACCCAATGCAGCTCAATTGCTTGTACAAACACTAGCTGCAGCTTACCCACATCACACAAGGGAGGGAGCCCTTCATTCAGCTTGGAAAGGCAACACAAGGAACTCCTGGTCCTTTCAACTTTAAGGCAACTTGTTGCAACACCAAAAACTGAATGAAAATTTTGCTTCATAGAGGACACAACCAAAATAAGAAAGTTTGGTACCCCAAAAAGAAACACACAGACCAAACATCCTGGTGATTGTTTGACATCTCAATTTCAGGACACTGAAGAACAGTAAGTTACAATTTTAAGAGGCTTGTATTGTATTTACACTCATCAAGACACTGTCTGATAATTTTTTGTGAAGTGTACTACGTTTTAGCAGGTGAAACATGAAAAAGGAAGGCCAGCACACATGACAACTTTGGATCTGCCCCACCTGAGAGAATTTGTTATAAATTTTTAACATTACCTTGGTCCCTCTGGGCTATGTGTCCTATATTCAGGACAAGTCCTGCTTAGAGGGGATGGAATTACAAAACAAAACAGTTTAGAATAAATGTAGGTTAGACCAGTTTTACTAAAATATTGAGACTATGTGCAAATGGAAGAACTATCCAGCTCCAACGTGGGAAAACAAAGTTCTGGGAAATTTACTTTGAATACGAGTTTTTGCCAGCACCAAATAAAATGTCAAAGTTATTGCGGAGTGCTTTAACTACATCAGGTCATTCAGGATTGGAACTCCCCTACATTTCCATGCCAGTAATCAAGAAGCAGAGCTTTCCCTATTGAACATTTTTAAATTGCTTATTGTTCCCCTGATCAGTACCCAGATCAGCACCCTGAATCTCAAAAGTGGTTCATTTTCCCCATTTCTTGATTCCAGTCCTGCCCCGTAACAGCTCTGGATGCCCAACACAACCCAATACAATTCAAGCCCCTTCCAGGTCACAAAGAACAAAAATCAGTGTTCACAAGAACTTAAAAGGATTCATGTCACCATCTAACAATTAACCCAGAGCCAGACAGAAGTGACAGATGCAAAGCAGATAGAGAAAAGCAGATGGCAGAAGAGTTAGAGGGAGGAGGAGGGGACTGCATGCCATTAACCGTTACTTTTCCAGTCTTCTTTTACGCTCACACTCAAGGAAAAGCCCTCAGAGAAATCTCTCCAGCTCATACTGTTCTTCATAAGCAAAGACAAGAAGACTGAGAAAAGGAGCATAATCATCAACATGGTGTGTTGGAACAAGAAATGGCTTCTTGGGCTGGAATGGTCACAGGAAGAACAGGGGAACATTTTGCCACCCACCCTCCCCCTGTGCTCAAACTCCGGAGAGGGAACACCAAGCATGGAGGAATTTGGAGAGCCAGCCATTTCTTGTGCAACTCATTACTATGAATAACACAATCTTAATTACCACTCATTGAAGTCTTCAAGTGTTGAAGGTGCTGAGCAATGGCAGTCTGGGGAAAGGGAGCATGGGCCACTCTGGGATGGTGAGCAGAAGCACCAGGCACACGCCCTGGGCTGCTCAGGGCTCTCACTTGCCTGTTTGCTGAGCACAGTGTGAACTGAGACAGGTTTAAACTGTCCACACTTATGTTCTACTGAACATCACCCATGAGATGTTCAGCTTGCTTTTACATAGAGCAGCACATGTTATTTGGTATATTTTATTACTAGAGAAAACCTTATCAAAGAGGAGCAGAACATATCTAAGCTCTCTGTGGCCGGTTCATGTAAGGTTGCCATGAGCTCCCTTCTGCGGGTGACCTGACATGGACTGTTTAGAAAATTGATTTTCATCTTTAAACTTAGTATGATCAACCTGCACTTGAAGAAAAGCAGTGGGCAGCTCTCACCAGAGAGGACAGTAATTAACAAGGTCAGGTTGGATGGGGCTTGGAGCAACCTGGTCTAGTGGAAGGTGTCTCTGCCCATGGCAGGGGGTGGAAGGGAAGGAGGTCTAAGGTTCCTCCCAATCCTTACTAGTTTGGGATTTATTCTTGATATAAAAGTGCTCAGGACCAGCTGTACCTGATTTTACTTAATACTCAGAACAGGCAGTAGCACCTTAACACAGCAAAGTAATAGATTATCAGGGTAATACAAGTGTCCCTTGGACAAACAGGAAGTGAACATTCAACACTCGAAGACGACGGTTTTTTTGCACTGAAATCAACCCCACGACCCATCAACCCTCACACCAGCAGCAGTATCTGTGTCAGCAGTGACTACGACTGGTGGTGGCACAGGACCAACCTCGGTGCCTGAACAGGCAGCATCTTGTGCCAAAATACCAAGAAACAAACCGTTAGATCAATGGCCTGAAGCGTGCAGGAGCCCAGCTCCGCTCGACAACGGCCCTCGTAAACACCAGGAGCCACTTCTGTCAAGAACTCTTTGATCAAACCCTGGAATCAGAGGAAACAGGACAACTACTCGGCAAAAATATGTCCTGAAAAACACACAGGAGCTCTCTGGGAAGACTGCCTAGACAAGGGTTGTGTCTTCTCCCAAGCAGGATTTATGTCCGTGCCATGAATGACATTGGAGAAGCTCCTCTCAGATCCAGTGAAAGCTGCCAGTTCCTGGCCCAGCTGATAATTAACAAAATGTCAAAGACTCTATATGGCAGCTTTGCTCCGGAACTGACCTCTGAAACCTTCAGGGTTTGATCAAAGGCTCAATCAATTAATTAATCTATTACTTCAGAGGACTTTAAATTATGACCCTGATTAGTCTCCACATAACAGTTCAAAGGCTGAAGACAAATTCAGCTTGATTTTAACTCCTCTGCATGTGCACCAAAGAGACTCCAACCCACTTGGGACAGTATGCACTGTAGCACCAAACTTCGGGGCTGTTGATGTGCTTTAAAAAATGCTCATGTCTTAACTATTTTACACAATTTTTAAACAAATCATTGCTTAACTAGAACAAACCCAAACCAGCATTGTAGGAGGTAAATCATGGGTAGCTGTGTGTTCTGCATGAAAAACGGAAAACAATTTGAGAAGCTTTCTTAAACAAAGCATAAAATGATGCTGCTACCCAAAACAGCAACTGAAATATATCTGAGAATAAAAATGGTAATTTCTAGAAGAAGAACCAGCTCCCCAAGTGTTAACCCCCCCCCCGGTATTCTGACCTCATCAAAAAACTGCTGAGTTTTACGCAGTATAAATTTTAATTCTGTCAGCTCCAAGAAGTTTTTCTTCAGAGCCTCCTGGTTGGTGTTGATTTCTTTAAGCTCGTTTTCAATTTTCTCAAAGTTTGCCTGCAAGACGTGAAAAGAGAAGGAAAAGGGGTTTAAAGCAATTTGATAAATAAGTGCTGTTCAGTCTAGCATTGAACACGGAAGCAGATGAGATACTTCACATCCCCACCTAATTTCTATGGAATTACAGGTGTGTCTCCACAGTGTTGTGGCACAGATCCAGATTTGCCACATTCTTTTCAGGCAATTGCAGACTTCTCACACTCAGCCCAGTCCTTTATGGACTGGATTGATGCAGTTTCTTCAAATCATTAAAACCCTAATAAACTTTATGACCCACCACCATAAATCATGTAGTTCCAGCAGGTTTTGGCTCATTTCGACAGTGAAATTCCTATGAAGTGCTTTCACTTCTGCTTGGATAAACACAGAAGCAGCAGAGTGTTGTGAGTCACACCCAGCCCATGTGAGGTGGCAGAGCCACATCCAGGGCCAGCTGGGGACTGAGCCAATGCCCCTCTGCTGCTGAGCTCTGCAGGCATCGACCCATAAGGACAATTTTCCCTGTTTCCATTCTGAGTGAAACACTAGTTGAGTCTTAACACATCATTACCTCCAGGTCAATCATGTCACGTGGAAAAGGCACCTCTGGGTTTTCACCAGTGTCCATGATAGGAATATTAGCTTTTTTAATCTCCTTCTCCACAAACCCTGGGGAGACAGCATTTGACAGTGTTAACCACAGACAGTCCAGTGTCACCCCAACCTGCACCTGGCCCCATCAGCAGCTGAGAGTCCTTTCACCTCCTATTCCAAGACTGTCTGACTTGGTCAGAGTTACCTTTCCAGGAGGTGAATCGCGTGCCCTCACCCCTCTCTGCTCTGTTCCTAACGCTGCTCTGCAGCTTCTGCATGCCTTGATTGGCTTATCAGCAAAAACTGCAGACTCAGAGCCCCATCAGCCCCGGGGGGAACGTACGGAGCTTGCGGTCCATCTCCTCACACCTCCGGACCTCATTGACGAATTTTCGGTGGAACACGTTCACATCAGGGTTCAGCTGCGGGGAGAGACGCGGGGTCAGCGTCCCCCCCGCCGCCCGGGGGGGTTCTGCGCTGCGGACACGGGGGCGGGGGCGGGTGGGACTCCCGATCCCGCGGGGCTCCCGGGGGGTCCCGATCCCCCCCGTCCGCCCGGGTCCGCGGGGACACTCACGTCGCGGAACTGGACTTTGCCCAGCTCGCCCAGCTCGCTGACACAGCAGTACGCGGCCTCGGACTGCAGGAACAGCTGGGCCAGGGTCATCTCCTCGCTGCGGAACAGCTCCCCCATGGCGGCACCGCTCCCGCCGCGGCCTCTGCGGACAACGGCCGTGAGAACCGGGCCGGGGGCATAGACCGGGGCCTCCCCGCCGACCCGTCACGGCCCGGCGGTCCCCAAACCGCCCCTTCCCGTTCCCGTTCCCCGCTCCCGCCCCCCGTTCCCGGTACCCGCCGCCGCCGCCGCTCCCGCTGCCCCGCGCCGGGACCCGCCCGTGACGTCACCACCTGCGCGCCGCGGCGTCACGCGCACGTCTCCTGGCGACGGCGCGCGGGGGGGACCCGCCCCGGAAGTGACGAATGAGGGGCGGGAGGGGGCGGGTTCGGGCTACAACAGCGGTGACGTCAGTATCTTATTATGTGACGTCATATGTGATATAGTGGCGTCCCGTGTCTATCGGTGACGCCACCGGGAGCGCGCACGAGGCCGCGGCCTGGCCTCTCCTCTCTCCCTCCGCGAGGCCCCGGGAGAGGCCCCGGGCAGGGACAGCGAGGGCAAGGAGCAGCCCCAGGGCCCTCTGGGGTATACGGGGAGCAGCTGGGGCTGCTCTGCTGGAACATATCGACCCCGAGCAGAGGCTCCAGAGCTCAGGCTGCAGATTCCCGCCTGTTGGCTGCTCCTGGCATGTCTCTGTGGCAGAAGAGGGCTGAAGTGGGGTTAATCCAAACATAAGAAATGACTGCCAGTGCCCCAGCCCAGGGTGATCACTGTGGGCACGGGGGGCACCGTGAGGGGCACTTCTTGCTGAGCCCCAGAAACAGAAGTAAATCCCTGCCCTGTCACTTTATCTAGTTCTATCCAGACTGACCTATTCGGGCAGATTTTTAATTATTCCCAAATGGAGACCCAAAGGCACAGAGATATGCTGGAATCACACGTGGATGGCAGGCCCAGGAGGAGCTGTGCTCCACAGGCACCCTGTCCTGTACCTGAAGCCCCATGCAGGTGCCTGTGGAAGCCCACCCTGGAGCACACCCAGGGACAAAGAGCCGCTGGCTGCCAGCACTGAGGGTGTTCTCATGGAGCTGACTCATAAGCAGCAAACACTGGAAATAAATGCTCTGGAAAAAGGTCCCTTCAGGAAAGAACAGGGCATAAAAAGTAGCCTATTTTTCCTAGGTGGCATAATGGCTATTGTGGGGGCACAGAACACAATTCCCTGATTCCAGAGCCGCCAGGCCCGGGTCAGTGGGGAGGGTGAGCAGTCACAGGGCAGGGAAAATGCTGACTGCCATAAGCATTCATGGTGAACAATGTCCCTCTATGAGATGCCCTGGGTTTCCCAGCCTGTGTGTCAGGATGGGTCATTTGTCCCAGCCTGCCTTGGGCATTCCTGGTATTTGCCAGCTGATCCGGGAGGAGCCCGGAGCTCTCAGGCATACCTGGTACTTGCCAGCTGGTGGCAAAGGGCAAGGGCGGCCTTGGCCCCTCGAGAGGCAGGAGGTTTGGAGGATGAATTACTTTTGTCAAGGCTACAGGATGAGGGAAGCTGCCACCTTCCCAGTGTGCCCACAGACCTTACCAGTGAGCCTCCAGCCCAGCAGCAGAGTGCAGGCCAGTGGAGGCTCTATGGCAGCACTGTACGTGGGAGCTGGGTTCCCTCTGGTTGAGCCTACTCCAGGGACAGTGAAGGGTCTGGCCCAGAGTCACTCCCAGAATCTGAATTTTCCTTCTCCGCATTCTTGGCGTGTTCCTGCTGGGTTGTTGCACAGCCTGGGGTGGCACCTACCATGTGTCTCCTTGTTCTGAATCAATTAGGGTTTTTACCACTAAAGCCACGAGTAACCCACTGTATTTGGGCTTTGCTTTCAAGCACAGCTTTGCATGGCATGCGCTGCAATGGGTCCCACATTTAAAGTCCAGTGACTGTGTCTGTCGATGGCTTGAGGATTGCAGAGCTGAGAGAGTTCCTCTGGGGAGATTGCCCAGCTGCCTCCCTTCTGGACTGCATTATCCTTCTCCTGTGCTAAACCTGTGTGGAGACGTGGTGCACTTTGCATGCACTGTGTACACCCATCGTACATTCACAGTTGGGGGGGGTATTGTTATGATCCAGATGTTTTTGTGCCAGAACTACTGAATCCAAATTGTAGCATTTCTTTAAAATATTGAAAATCATGCTTTCATAGTCCTGGGGAAAAAAGCCCCAAGCCTTACTATTGGCAACAGGTCTGCATTTTCCAGCTGAACTTCAGCGCATGCAGTTGTTTAAATCAGCCTTCAATGCACACAGCTGTGCCCAGATGGGGCTGCTCGCTTCCCACTCTTCCCAGCAGCTTCCCGAGCCATTTACTTGAGGATTTTGTTTTTTCCTCTTGTTACTTACAGCGCCTTTAGACTGAGGGGCGGCAGCAGTTCCAAAGCTTTGCATTCCTGGCTGAGCCGTGCCTGTGTTTGCATGCAGAGCCATCGCCTCCCCTCCAACTATTTTAATCATTTCAAAAGGGTGGGTCAGCAGGCATTTGGCAGCGGCTTCTTTTCTATAGCTGAGGTGGAGTCAGCCAATGACCTGCAAGCCTGGAAAATTTTGCAGGGCAGTTCCACTGGACGGCTGTGCGGAGCTGTGCCATTTGAATTTCAGCACAGACACTCACTCACTGCGCTCCCCATTCCTGGCGCGTCTCCCAGCGCGGAGTTTAGCTGAGGCTCGGGCTCAGTTTTCCCTGCTCTCTCCCTGCAGTGACAGCTTCTCCGGGCTCTGTGAGCCAGGACTCCCGAGCGACCATGGAGGACACCACCTTGCAAATCATCGAGCCACCCACTGTCTCCGAGACCTCGGAGGAGCAGGCGCCCGAGGAGCCCATCAAATCGGACCAGATCAACGGCGTGATGGTGCTGACCCTGCTGGACAAGATCATTGGAGCGGTGGATCAGATCCAGCTGACCCAAACACAGCTGGAGGAGAGACAGCAAGAGATGGATAGCGCAGTGACCAGCATCCAGGGAGAGCTGACCAAGCTGACCAAGGCCCACACCACCACCAGCAACACTGTCAACAAGATGCTGGAGAAGGTGCGCAAGGTGAGCGTCAACGTGAAGACGGTGCGGCAGAACCTGGAGAAGCAAGCCGGGCAGATCAAGAAGTTGGAGGCCAATGAAGCGGAGCTCCTGAAACGCAGGAACTTCAAAGTCATGATCTACCAGGTAAGGAACTGTTTCACAATGTCTTTGCATCCTGTTAGCGGCTGTTTTCTTCGCTGAGGGTCCTGTCATGCTGCATGGCCGGTCCAGTCCTCTCCCAAACTCCCTGCACTGTCTGGCAGTTCAGGCTGAGGCGGGTCCCCCCGTAGCTTTCTCATTTGTGGTTTAACATTTTCTGTGTGTCCTAAGACAAAGCTTGACAGAGTTGTCCCACTTAACAGGAATTTTAATGCAGATAGGAAGCAAGGCCCTAAGCACTCACTGCAATGGGCCAGAAGGATCAAAATAACCCGATTTTACTGCTTAGCTCAACGAAGTACAAGTGTGTTCTGGGATCTGGAAGGGGGTTTTGTAAATCCATCTGCAACGTCTCTTCTACCAAGAGACACCATGTGCATGGCTACGTGGAGAGCGATAGCATTTCAGATGTGTGACATGCATCTGATAACAACAAGTGACAGTAACCCTGGCTCGGGGTTAATCCCACCCGCCGGGGCAGATAGAGCTGTCAGAGAAAATCCAGACCGGTCCCCTGAGCTCGGCAGCACTCAGGGTGGACTTTGCCGTGGGTTTGTACAATTCCCACCTTCTTCCTGCTGCATCCTGCAAGCCTTGATCCTTCTCGTTGTCTGGTTTCAGTAACAGCTTTGGTTTGCTTGATGTTCTCCCCCCCCCATGCTAAGCGTTGGAGTTTTCCTTTTATATTAAACAAGGAGAGAGAGAGGAGCATGGTTCTGTCAGGTTTCCTGCCTGCAGTTAGTTTTCCGTGTCAGAGCAAACTCTTCTATTGGGCCACAGGAGAAAAGTGAGTGAAACAGTTAATGATTCAGTTGGAAGCCTCTGAGTTAATAATAGCCAGCGCCAGGGACAAATAGAGAAGCATCGAATGCTGATCATGGGAAGAGAGAGAAAAAAAGCGAAATAAAAGGGAGAATGGTCGTTGCAATGGGGTTTGAGGGAGAGCAGCTCATGGCAGACTCAGTGATCAGAGATATACAGGGCTTGTGCGACTCCCTGGTTCAGAGCTTGAGCATTTGTAGTTTTATTGTGGCTGAAAGGCTGAAATACTCAAGCCTGTTTAGATCATACAGGAAACCTGACCAGTTATAGACAGATACACATGTGTGTATTTATTACAAGCTCTTTGTATCAATCTATCTATGGAAAAATAAGATAGAACTTTAAATGTACTGCAGAAGCAAAACCATTGCAAAATGAGAGGAGGGAAGGGAATTGTTTAACATTCCGTGTGGGTTACGGAGATAGGTGGGAAGTTAGCAGAGTTCAAGGTCCTCGGGAAGCATCGCGAACATCGACAGGTTGGCTTTTGGTGAGCTGCTTGTGTTGGTTTGCACTGGCTTATGGATATTGAGCAGAGTTTCTCTTTGAATATGAAAAACCATCCTGCTTCTGAAGGCTCAGGGCCTGCCCTTGCTGCTGTGCTGAGGACAGAGCAGCCTTGGAGCGAGTCGGTTGGCAAGGGACTGCGGCAGGGACTTGGTAATCATGGAGATTATAGTGAAAAAAGTTATTTGTAATTTGGAACAGTTTCCCAGAATGGAACGTAGTGTGATTTGAATGTGAGGTCGCAGAGCACAAGTAAGGAATTCTCCCGGTTTACTCCATGTGAAATGGAGCCGTTTGTGCCCTCGTGAACATCCTGGTACTTCTGCAGGAGCAGACTCGGTCCCAGCAGGACAGGACCCGGCACTGGGATCCACCCTGGGAGGTTAAATGAGGAATACACTGTGCTTTCCTAATGGTGTCTATGGCTAAAAACAAATAATTACAACATAATTCTCTTCTAATTCAGTGTTTCACTTCTCAGACCCCCCACTCACCCATCAAAGTGTCTGTTGGGTACGTTACTGGTCATGTAATTAATTCTGCGGTGCTGAGCACATTATTGCTCCTCTCTGACTCAGGGAAAGCTGCTGCGCCACGCTGGGAGTGACTCCTGTGTGTTTTCCATTGCTGTAGCTAAAAGTGCAAGGATTTATTAGCCTTTTCTTTTGGAGAAGAAGAGAGAAACTCATTTTAAGAGAAGTAAAATATTCCATAATCCCAGCGGTGGCTGTTTTCAGGCAACAGAGCTGAGCAGAGCAGGAGTCGTGCTCTGTAGGAATTCGATATCACACAGTTCTGTGGTCAAAGAGATAAAGGAGGTAAAGATAAATTAGTTCTTTGCTGGTTAATGATGTTTGATTATTCTCTCAGCACTATGTCCTGAAGCTCCAGCAGTTGTGGAGGGACTATTTCAGGAGTGCAAATTAGATCTTTTGCACCTTGGGAGGGGAGGTCAGACTGCCTATGAGAGCTGTGTTTTCCTCACTGTAGGTTAGGAGGAAACTGAAATAAAATTTTATTGAGGGAAAGCCTGACCTGTGGGATGATCCTGAGCACAACTGTCAGGGTAGTTTCTGACTCTGGGGGAGAAAATGCTGAACTGGAAATCAGTCCCAGGTCCTGGCTAAGCTGAGGTGTCGAGCAGAACGTTTACGGGTGTCACTCGCAGTCTTGTCCGTGTGCACATTTTCTCGCTTGCTCACCCTCTCAGAAACACTTCCAGCTGATTTTGCCAGGAGCTGGTCTGATTTCTACCGAGTTGAAAGAGTTTTAGTATCGACTTAATGTAGGGAATTAGATCGATTCTTGAGAAAAAAATTTGAAAACAACAACCCCCCTCCAAATTGCCCCATCTTTCTGTTTTGAAAACTTGCGGACCCAAAGCAAGTGGCCGAGCTTTGATGGACCACTGTGTATGTAGATGTTCAGTGCAGAACATGCCTTCCTAAAAAGTCTGATAGTGAGTGCCTGCACTGCTCAGCAGCCCCTGGGAACAGAGCTCAGAGCTCCTCAGAGCTTCCTTTGTGCCTCTGGCCCGGGTTCCCATCTTTCAGAGAAACCAGGACACCAACAAATTTGGTGAGAATGGCTGCTAATAAAAACAAATTGAAGTGACTTCATCCCAAATCTCCTGTTTTTAGGATCCTGAATCTGAGTCTGGTTACTGCACTTCATGGTTAAATAATGGATGTCCTGTGCAGCTACTGCCCTGAAACCAGACTTTGGGCTGCATTCAGTCTGAGAGCGGCACGTGGCAGCTTACGTAAGCCCAGCATTTTCCTCCAAACAGTTTTTGACAGTTAAACTTATTCCTGAGAATGTCAGAGGCTGACTTTCTTACAGCTGGGCAAACCCTTGCAGCACTCAGCATACACACGGAGTATTGAATTTCTAAAGTGTGCCGGTCCTTTATTTTGAGGCTCGTGTGGGCGCCGAGCTCTGGTTGCTCTGGCTCAGGATGTGCAGTGTTTTTTGTTTGGAAGAGCAGCCTTTTTCCAAGAGGTGCTCCCCACACTGTCTGATTTGGGGGCTCCTGTGGGGCTCCTCTGTGCCTCAGGGGGCTCTGACAGCCACTCTGAGCTGTGTGAGATGTGGGTTTCCATGGGAAGGGCCGGGCAGTTAGGACAGCAGGGTGGGACCCACATCCCAGCCGTGCAGTGTGTGGGGTGGGTATGGCTGGGCGAGGGAATATAAATAGCCCAGCCTGGCTTTGTGCTCTGCGTGGGCCTTATACGGATGGGAGCAGCAACACTGCACATTTTGGGCAGGGGGGATGGATTTCAAACCCACACGTTAATGTGGCAGATTAGGAGGTCAGGCCTGAATTGCCTCATTTTTGGGACCGTGCTCCTCAAAAGAGAGTGTGGGAAAGGACATGGGCTCAAGGGGCTGAGGAGGAGTAGAGGGCAGGAAGCCCAGGGTGTACAAGCCCACTGCCCAGGGCTGCAGCCTTTTTCCACTGCCTAAACAGAACAGCAGCTGCCCCAAGCTATGGTTTTGTTTGAAAGTAATCATTCAGAAACAAAACCGGGGTGAGAGCCAGCAAGACCTGCAGGCCTGAGGGGCAGCCTGGGTCAGTGACGTGCCTGGGGTTCAGTGGAGCTTGCCCAGCTACCAGTGTTACAGAGTAAATAGGAACTTGCAAAGCAATTTGGATGACAGCACTGGGATAGGCACGGGCACCAGGCACCCACAGGGCACTTTTCCTGCAAGAGCAGTTGGCTCTGTGTGCCCGGGAGTTCTCTGTGCTGGAACGTCTGTCCCTCTTCCCAGTGGGGCACTGCAGGGATTTGCATTGCAGCAGCCAGTGGGTTTTGTAATTATTTTCTGATAATACTTTAAAAGAAAAAGCTGGTTTCACTTTGCTGTGAATCCAATCCAAAGCAGCTCCTGTCAGTGCAGGTTCCCCCTCCATTGCAGGAGCACCACATGAACGTTCTGATGTGCCAAAAATCCTGCATATTCTCTGCATATTACTGAATTATTACAGTCTCAAGATAATAATTCACAGGAGCCTTTAAAAAAGTCAGGATGTTAATATGTCCAACTTCCAGGATTTTTCTTAGTGCAGATTAACAGTCTTTCTACCAAAAGACAACTCTAGAGCATGGATTTCTTTCTTGCAGCCTGGTATCAACTGCATTAATATTTCCTTGCTCAGCTATTATTTATAAGCAGTTGGTGCCAGGCCTGTTTGCTTTGCTGAAATCCTTTCAGCATTATAGTTACAGACTGAGCTGTGCAGCCGTGAATTGTCTTGGAGCAAAGGGCCAGAGGCTGCTCAGCCATTGGGATGGAGTTAGATTGGATGAGTAGTGGCTCATGAAAACAAATCCCAAGGTAATATACCTCCTGATCACATATTCCTCCCTCAGGCCTCTCTTGTGCACAGCCTGGAAAGCACAGCAATGACTCATAAACTATTCAGCAACAGGCTTAGCCCTCTTTTAGCCTGTTTGGGATTGTCCTCTCTATTCTGCAGGATCTACAACTTACAGATCACCTGAAGAATCATGGGTCCACTGTACAGCTGCAAGATAAGACAAAGACCAGAAACAAAATGCTCAGTGTCAGTGAGGGAAAATCAAATATTTAGAATAAAAAGTCTCAGGATGTTTAGTCTTCAGCTTTATGTGAGGATGCAAATGTCAGTGTCTGCAAATCATCTGTAATGAAAACCCATCTTTGCTGCTTTGCTGTTCAGAAGCAGCTCTGGAGTCATCAATCAGCTCAGACAGGTTTATCCGGGAGGAGCAGATCTGAGAGCAAAGCCAGTGGTACAAATAGACTGATAATGGCATCAAAACTTTTCAATGCTGTCAGAGGAGCTAAAAAAAAAGAGTCTTTTCACTTTCAATCTATTTACTTCTCTGTTTCCTACAGCTCTGCCTCTCTTCTGACTCACTGTAGGCAAAAGTATTTTTCCGAGCACAGCCTCCTCCTCTCCCTGCCATCCCTGCCTTCCTTTGCACCAGTTCCGGTGCCAGTACCAGGCTGCTGCTTCTCACAGCTGATGAAGCAGATCCAGATTTTTGGGCATGTCTTCCAGGACACAGAGTAACCAGACACGCCTGATAGAAAGAAGTGCCAGGCAGATTGCACAACACCTGGAATTACGGAGGATGGGAGGACTCTGCTAGTCAGGGAGATGCCACTTGAGAATGCACTACCTATTCCTCTAACATTTACCCAATCCCAACCTGGTTTGCTCCCCCCCCCCCTCATATTTTGGATATTTCCCTTACTCTCAGCAGTATTCCTTGGTGACTTAGTGCAGGACTCAGAAGCCTCCTCTCTAAGGCTCGAGGCTTCTCTTTTCATGAACCTCTTGGCACTGCTGGAGACAAAATCTGTCCAACCCTTGGAACCCAGAGTCAAGGCCATGCCTGACTTTGCTGTGTCACTGGGTATGGATGTCTGGGAGCTGCTGGGAATTGTCCAGCGCTGGTTTAGGGTAAGGTCAGTACGTGACAAAACCAGCCTATGGAGTTGCAACCGGCTGTTTTGATCTCCACAGCCTCTGCACTTGAATTAGTAAACACAGTAAACACCACCTTTTTTTTCATGATCTTATACATACAAGCAAACTCTGCATTCAGCTATGCCACAGCAATGGGAGACACATCCCCAACAGCCAACACTGAATCCTTGTGACTGTGAACAGTCTGGCTCTGTGGCAGCGTTCGGTGTGAACGTGCCTGAACCCACAGAAGGGATCCTATATCTCCTGGGACCTGCTATGAAGCAGAGATGGACACTCCTCCTTCTCAAAGATCTTTGCTGACTGTGTTTTCTGTCAAATTTTGTTTCCTGGCTTCTCCTTTTACTAAAACGTCCCCCTGTGCCTTTTCTCTCTGCCTGTTCTCATGCTAACCCGGATCACTGTTGGCGTGTTCAGATTCCCGTCGGGAGCAGGTAAGTGTTTCCATTGTGCTTCCTTTCCCCGGCCATTGAAACACAGTTTTCCTCGTCTTAGCCTGAGAAGATCCCGCGCGTGTGCCTTGAGCCTTCACCAGGGACTGCCCTCTGAGCCCTCCCCAGCGCAGCGCCAGGCCCAGGGCAGCAGAAGACACACCAGGAGGCGGCAGTTTAGGGCCTCGGCAGCGGCACCCCCCGAAGATCTCTCTGAACCTCTTCCGAAGCTCTGGGAGCTGCTGATTCTGAGCCTTTTGCCTGCTCAGGGCTGCCCCAGGCCCTCAGACCTACCAGGCTGATCCTGCTGCTGGCAGGACACCTCCTGTGACTAATGCTCTTGCTGCATGCGCTGCCCTGGCTGGCGTGGGTGTGAGGAGCTGGGATTTTCCCTCCGGCATTGCACTCCCTCTTCCATCTGGGAGGGAGGAGCTGCTCTGTGGCTTGCATGAAGGGCGAGTGGCCAGAGGCAGTTGGCTCTGCTGGCGTCTGCTGTGACTGGGCAAATCCCACCTGTTCTCAGAGGCGCTGGAAACACAGCCCTGGAACACCCACCTCCTCAGGCTTCTTGTGAGCGTTAGTTTGCGTTTGTGAAATGGTTTGAAGTTGTTTTAGATAGGTAAAAGTCAGGCAGAGAGCACAAACTGTGATGTAAACTCCCGGTGCCTCGGGCAGGCCCTGCAGCACCTCTCGTGTCTGTCCAGCCACAGCCCCTGGCACTGCTGGCTCCAAGCTGGGCCCTGCACACACTGGAGTGGTGAATTTAAGTGCTGCTCATTTAACACTTACCTCTTTCGACAGAGGCCATGGTGCCCTGTTGCCTTCCTGTCATTGTACAGCTACTGGAGAAAATGTCCCAAGCTCCAGCTGCCCTTTGGGGGTCACCCAGTGCTGTCCAGTGGGAACGGCTGCCTGGGTGGACAGGAGTATTCCAGGAGCCAGGTGATGGTGAACCCAGCCCAGGAATCAGGGTCTCTGGGGGAAGCTGCCAGGGAAACTTCTCCTTTTCAAGGAGAATGACAAGACTTAAAAAAGGGATTTTTTTTTTTGTGATCTAGCAGGAGACTGATAGCAATTTTAGCTTCCACAAGAAAAGTCTGTTCCACTGCAGAGGAAAGCACAACCCCTTCTATTCAGGGCATCTGGACACCCCTGAGCTCTGCTAGGCTCTGGGTACTTCTCAGGCTTTCTGCTCTTACTCAGGAATAGTTGAATCCTCCTTCCCATGACACTGCTGGAAGGTCAGCACAGAACAGCCTCCTCTGAGGCCTGGCAGAGCAGAGCAGTTATCATGGCAACGGGAGAGCAGAATGTGTTCTCCTCTGGCAGGGCTTGAGCTGACCTGGAGGGTTCTTTGCTGCCCAAGCTTCTGATCCTCCCCCAGCCTCCCCCAGGCCAGGGCCAGGCTGGGCAGAGGGAGGGCTGGGGCACAGGAAGGGCTGTGGGCTCCAGCTCACCCAGTGTCGGGATCAGCCTGATTTGGTCACAGTGGAGCCCGGGAATGTGAGCTGGTCATGTTCTGCACGTTATGGCTGCAAATGTCAACCAAACTCACTGTTTGTGCTGTTGCAATTGTGTAAAAATAATGGAGTGAAATGAACTGCAGATGTGATTTGCATGTGCATGTGAGATCCTTCCATTAAACCTTCCAACCAGAGACTGGAGTGGCTGGGAGTGCTGGGACTCTGTTTTTTACATGCTGACAGTAAGACCCTCTACAAGAGCAATCCAGGAGCCCTTCTCTTATTTTGGGAGTGTTCTCCAGATTTATTGGTGGCTCTGCAGTGCTGGAGGAGCCCTTTGAGGCTGGGAATGCAGCTCAGCTCTGTGTCTGCTTGGCCTTTTATACACCAGGGGAAGTGTTTACATGTGTTGTAGCAACCAGGCTGGTGTCCATGGCCGTGGGCTGCGGGTGACTCACTGCCAGGGAACTCTCGAAAACAATGTCAGATAAAAGCCCACTCAGGGGAGCCGGGAAGAGGCTGCAATGGGTCCAAGAGCTCTGAACTGTTTGAAGTAGAAGGACCCAGAGCAGCCCAGCACCCATCAGCTGGCAGCCAGCTGCCTTTGGGACTGGCTGTGGGCACCAGGGGCCCTCCAGGTGCTCACAAAGTCTGCAGATAGACAGGCCGCCAGTCCCATCGGCTCTGCCAATGGCAGGGAGCTTCCTGAAGCACACCACTTCCCAGGAGGTCTGTGCTGCAGGGGCAACACACACTCCCTGTCCCCTGTCCCCGTCCTGCTGCCGGGTGCAGCTCTGTGCTGTGGACAGAGTGGGACCAGAGTTTGCTGCTGCTGCTACCAAAATCTTCTGAGAAATGTTGTTTACCCATTGTCCTTGTGCCAGCTGGATCTGAGCTATCTGAGAGGACAGAACTAGTTTGCCTCTGCTGATCGGGAGCCAGGCTTTGAACACCCCAACAGGCAGGGATGCCAAGACCCAGGACTCGCCCACTTCAGGGTCAGTGTTTTCCCAGTAAAAATAGAGTGGTTGGAATGCCTGGTGTTAAAAATGTGGCTCATTTGGATGAGTCATGAGTGAAATGAAGTGCAGAGAGCATAGTGCCTTGCCCAGAGCGGAGCAGGGATTTGTGCAGCAGCCATCCATAAACCCGGGACAGTTCTTGATTGTTCCAGACAGGTCCCATTGTCCTCCACAGCTGTGTCTGCAGGCACATCCTGCCCACACCGGGCAGCTCTGCTTCTCTGCAGGAGAAATCTCCCAGGCCAGGAGGAGGAGACCCTGCCTGAATGCAGGGGGGATGTGTGGTACATGCAAGGGATGCTCAGCAGAAGGTGCTCATCCCCATTAAGACATGCCAAAGCTGTGGTTGTTCTCACTCCAGCTGTGCTGTGCCCAGGCCTGCAGAAATGGTCCCTGGATACAGCTGGGCTCAGAGCCTGGGGAGTTACCCACGGCACACAGTGCTGAAAGTCCTCCAGCTGTCCCCCAGCTGGTTCTCTGCTGCTTGGGTCAGCAACCAGAGTGAGGAAGTGTCAGAGGGGAAAATGCAGGAATTATACCAGACTTAGGAGAGAGAGAATCACCATCTGAGAGCCCTGTGTGGGCTGCCCTGGCACCCAGCCCTGAGGGAGAGGGGCTGGGAGCTGGACCTGAAGGGTTTCCCAAGCACAGCTGGAGAAAAGCTCTTGGAAACAGTCCCACGCAGGAAGGCTGGGAAGGCTGGGATCTTTATGTATGAGAAGAGCTGTGGTCCCTCTGTGCTTCTGGGCCTGAGCCATGAGATGCCTCCTGACAGAGGCAGAGCAGAGGCTCAGGTCTGTGGGTGCTGCTGTGCCGGGGCTGGGCTGTGGGGACGGAGCAGGGCTGGCAGAAGGGCAGGTGAAGTGCCTGAGTGCAGCCTGTGGGATCGCAGAGCCGGGCAGCTGCTGCTCTCTGGGTGAAACACAGAATTAGGGAGAGCTGCAGGCACCCCGACAGGGGTTGCTCCCACTGTCCCACATACTGGGAGCTGCTGCTGGCCACGTCCTCACGGCTGTGAGAGAAGAGCTGCAGGATGCTGCTGAGGCTGGATGGGAGCATTCCTGGCGCAGCCCATCTCACCACATCAGAAAATTCAGTCAGGAGCTGGATTTGCTGGTGTAACAGGAGGAAAGATGGTTATTTATGTGGAAGATGTGGGATTTTTTCTTTCTGCAGACACGTGTTCTGGAGCTCACAAGGGGCTGATACGATCAGAATTTTCAGGATATGGCCCATTTCCAGGGACAGCTGTGCCAGGCAAGAGGGGGATGCCTTTGTTCTGGCTTATTGTGTTGCCTCAGAGGGAAGGAAGTGGCTGGAGTTCCTGATGTTCTGCTGGTGGGGCAGGGTCCCTGGGAGTCTCTGGGATTGCTCCAGCAGGTGTTGTTGTGAACAGGCTCCCTGCCTTCCCAGTGATGTGGGTTTGTTCTGGACTGACCTTACCCTCTAGAGAGCATGTCTATTGTTTTCTGCTGAAGTGGCTCATCAAATGAAGAAAACACATGTTCACCACTTCACCTTAATCTCCATGAAGTGTTTGGGACCTGAGCTGTGATCCAGAGGGTGAAGAGATTTGCCCAGAACAGTTCTCTGCCCTGAACAAAACCCAGAGCCTGCAAAACCCACAAAAACCCGCGGCTCCAGCAGGCTCTGTGTTTTCACCACGGACACTGTGGCCTGCTCCACTCTCACCGAGCCCAGTGCTCTGTGGAGCTGGCTCACCACTGCTCACAAAGGTTTCCCCAGATGCCCTTATGCTTCCAGAAAGGAACAGCACCCCCCTGTGCTTGGAGAAAAATGAGAAAGCAGATGAAAGCATCTGGATGTCACCCAGGTGAAGCTGTGCTGGAGTCACGTATTCAATGAGTTGTATCGGTTTTCCAGGGATGCAAGGGAAGGCAGGGCTGGGGACAGTGCAGCGGGCCAGGCCCAGTACCTGTGTCTGCAGGGGGAGTATCCCCTCCTGCCTCCATCCAGGGGCTCAGGCTGGAGCCACAGCATGGCAGTGACTTTAGTCAGCCGGGGCAGTGGCATCGTAGTGACCTTGGTCAGCCAGGGCAGTGGCGTGGCAGTGACCTTGGTCAGCAGAGGAGCAGCGGGGGCGGTGGGAGAGCGCTTGGGGCACGGATATGTGAACATGCTGTCCCTTCCAGCACTGCAGGAACTGGGATGTCCTGTCCCGCAGCAGTGCCAGGGACGCCCCTCCTCGGGCTGGGCCTGGCAGAATGACCATTCCCAGTGTCCTGGTTCTTGGTATCTGCGCAGCTCGTTCATGTGTGGCCACAGTGGCACGGTAGCGGTGGCGGCTGCTGTGCCACTGTGACTTGAAGAGCATGGGAGGTGCCACAGCAAAGTCACCCTCCTGTGGCTCAGGGCAGCTCCCCAGGCTGGGGGCAGGCGAGTCACTGCTGGTGTTCCAGTGTTTGCCACACACTTCGAGCACTTGGGTTATGCCAGGGCCTATTCCTTGATTTCCCTGGGCCCTGCTCCCGCCAGTGCTGCGGATCCCCGTCCTTGCTCCGTTCCTCTTCTGCCTGCCCCAGGGCTGGAAATGGCGCCCAGCTGTCCTGCTGCCCAGGCTCTTCTCCAAGCCTCAGCCCAGCAGCTCCACGTGCTGTGTGCCCATTCCACACACTGCCCTTCGGCTGCTGCTGGATTTTCTGGCAGCTCCCACCTGTCCCACCCAGCTCCATAGATCAAAACCGCTCAGGCAATAAATTTCTGAGCGTGGGCTGCAGCCCCGCTGCTGTGACGCTCCGTGCAGTGATGGGCTATTTCCAGCCTGTCCTGGGATGGGAGAGGTGATTCACTGCAGCAGGGATGCATGCTATGTGCTGCTTAGATGAAAACCAATCCTGCTCCAGATCTGTGCCCCTCTCCCAGGCACATGCTTGTCCTCTGCCACTGGGATCAGAAACTTGGCTGGCCTGGGCATGTGGAGAAGCTGAATGAATCCAGCCCTGTCCCGAGCAGAGCAGTGTAACCCAGCACACCAGGTCAGGGCCACTGTCTCCACCATCTCCAGATATGGGCTTGGGCAAATTCCTTAACTTACTTCCCAGCGGAGAAGTGGGAAGAATAGGGTGGCCTGCTGCACCCCAAGAGATGTCCCAGCCCCTCACCTGAATTCTACAGGCATTGGGAAAGTCTGAGTGCAGACTGGGATCAGCCAGGCCAGCGTGTGCGTGCCAGCAGTGGCCGAGATCCCAGCTCCAGCCATGCCTCTGCTCGAGGGGCTGTGATGGCCAGGTCCTGGGATAAAGATGAAACTGGAGGGGACGGGACTGTGACAGGGCACAGCAGGACAGGGAAAGACTCCAGTTTCAGTGCTGGGCTGCCTTTCCTATGCTGCTGGAGTCATGGATGGGTTTGGAACCAGCCCAGAGTGTGCAGAGCTGATGCCTGAGCACAAATACGGGAGAGCCCTAAGCACATCCTCATTACAGTAACTTAGCAGGTGCACTAAGGGAGGGTGAGCCCAGGCCTGAGGCACCTGGGTTTGTTTAGCCAGGTGGAGGCCAAGTGGCCCTGTGGGAGGGAGGCAGGGCTGGCTCCAGGGCTGTGGGGTGCGTCTCTCACTGGCTTGGCTCTGTGTCTTGCAGGATGAAGTGAAGCTCCCGTCTAAACTGAGCATCAGTAAGTCTCTAAAGGAGGGTGAAAAGCTAGAGAAGGAAGGCGAAGGTGAGGAGGCACCTGTGGGTGAGGACCATGCAGAGGAGGACCACATCCAGCTCTCGTCAGATGAGGAGGTAGAGATTGAGGAGATTATCGAAGAGTCACGGGCAGAGCGCATCAAAAGGAGCGGCATGAAAAGGGTGGATGACTTTAAGAAGGCATTCTCAAAGGAGAAGATGGAGAAGACTAAGCTAAAGACCAAGGAAAACCTGGAGAAGACCCGCCACAACTTGGAGAAGACCCGCCATAACCTGGAGAAGAGGATGAACAAACTGGGCACCAAGATTGTGACTAATGAAAGAAGAGAGAAGATGAAGACCTCTCGGGACAAGCTGAGGAAGTCTTTCACCCCCGACCACACCATTTATGCCAGATCTAAGACAGCTGTCTACAAAGTGCCACCCTTCACTTTCCATGTCAAGAAAATAAGAGAGGGTGAGGTGGAGGTGAAAGCCACCGAGCTTGTGGAGGTTGGTGGAGAGGAGGGAGAAAACTCAGATCTGATGCGAGGGGAGAGCCCCGAGATGCACACGCTGCTGGAGATCACGGAGGAGACCGACGCGGTACTGGTGGACAAGAGCGACAGCGAGTAGGACGGGCTGCAGCATGGAAGGGTTGTGGACGACAACTGAATATTTTATCACTCACATTTTGAGCTCTCCCTGCCCTGGAGCCCCAGGGAAGTGTACACGATGCATCCTTCCTACCCTGCAGAGCCGACGCTGACCCCCTACCTGCTTGGACAAGGTGTATTTTATATTTTAGTTTTAGCACACAAACATTAGGAACACGGGATTGTTTTTCTTACACTGTTAAGTCACCCTCGGAGACCATTCCTGCTGCAGCCTTCTCACCCCACACCTGAAGATGGACTTTGAGCGACAGGACCCTGGCCCAGTTGGAGAGTGCTGAACCCAAGATAATGACTGTACAGCTGGAAAGCTCGAGTCCTCCATAAGCAAAACCTGGCATCAAGAAAGCTTCCTGCAAGCAGCCCACCAACTCACGGACCCCCGTGCCAGGTGTGTGGCTGCCCTGCAGTCAGGAAGAACCCCAACACCCACACTAGCCGCTCCTTCAGGGAGCAGAGGAACTGGGATGCAGCCAGAGCATGGGAGGGAAGAGCTGAGCTAGTCCTGTTGATGGGCAGAGCACGGCGAGGCAGTGGGTGCTGCTCCTCTCTGTGCTCCCAAGCACTGGGTGACCCAGCAGCACCTGGGATGGCTCCCAAGGAAGCCGCCCTGCAGCTGGGGCTGCCCTGGGTGCCCATAGGGCATCACACAGCCAGGCCCTCTGCTGCTCCCTGCTGTGCTGAGGCTGCTGCTGCTCAGCCCTGCACCGCGGCAGGAGCAATGTGGGCTGCAGGCTCCCCTGCCCGGGTTATGGATCCAGCTGCCAGGGGCCCAGGGACTGGGCGAGTCCTCACCAGGGCAGGGAGCAGCACGGAGGTGGGGTGCTGGATCTGCTCCCTCCTCACCCACAGCAGAGGGGGCAGCGGGCAGGAGGTCCATGGTCACTGCTTGAGGAGAGGGAACACACAGGGAGCGATGCCAGAGCAGCCACCACTGCCCGCAAGTTGTTTCCAGAGGGAAATGGGATGTGCAGCTGCCATGTGAGGCTCTCGACCATCAGAGAGTGGCCTTGATGCCTGTCCAGCACCGGACCTTGAGCATTTCTGAGCATCTGCTCTCTCCAGGGGTCCCAGCACAGCTCGGGCTCATGCCCGCGTCCTTCGCTTTCCTCCCTGTTTCCTGCTTTCTGCAGCTTCACTCCGTGCCCTGAGCAAGGGCAGCACACAGTGGCTCCAGGGCCCTCCTGGCTCGGCCCCCTTGGCTCTCACATACACAGCCCCCACCCCACCTTCCCCATCCTGCTCCCCCCAGCACAAGGCAGCTGCTGCTCACATAACCCAATATATAAACTTGCTTTTCCTTTAAGAATTACTTTCCTTCATATTGTCCAGTGCACCCAGCCTGTCCTGGCCCCAGGGCCCTGCCACAGCCGCCCTTCCCAGAGCAGGCATGAGGCCGGTCCAGTGTGCCAGCTGCGGGCAGCCGTGGGACACCAGAGGCTCCCAGTGTGGGGGGCACCGGCTCTGGGCTGCCCGTGGGGCGGGGGGGCGGTGGTTCCCAGTGCTGTGTGAGTCCCCTGCCCTTACAGAGCCTCCTGCAGGCCCATGGGCGGTTTTCTGGCGGGTTTTCTCTGGGCAGTGGGGCTGGGGTGGCGGGAGCCCCAGTGGCCCCTGGCCGTCCCCGGCTGTGCCCGGGCAGCAGCACAGCAATAAAGTCTCTTTTGTAAACCACCAGCGTGAGGCCTGTGTGTGGCACTGGGGAGGGGCTGCCACTGGGGACTGACCCCCACTGCCCCACATGGGTTTGATCCCCATGGCCCCACCTGGGATTGATCCCTATGGCCCTTCCTGGGATTGATCCTTATGGCCCCACATGGGATCAGTCCCCACGGCCCCACCTGGGATCGAATCCCACAGCCCCACATGGGATCAATCCCTACAGCCCCACTTGGGATTGACCCCCGCTGCCCCACATGGGATCAGTCCCTACAGCCCCACTTGGGATTGACCCCCACTGCCCCACATGGGATCAGTCCCTACAGCCCCACTTGGGATTGACCCCCGCTGCCCCACATGGGATCAATCCCTACAGCCCCACTTGGGATTGACCCCCACATGGGATCAATCCCTACAGCCCCACTTGGGATTGACCCCCGCTGCCCCACATGGGATCAGTCCCTACAGCCCCACTTGGGATTGACCCCCGCTGCCCCACATGGGATCAATCCCTACAGCCCCACATGGATTCCGCCGCGCTGCCCCCGGGGGCCACTCCCCGGTTCCCCACGCGGGGGCGCTGCTCTGGGCGCGGCCCCTTTAAGAGGCGGTGGCGGCGGCGGCGGCCGCGTGACGTCACGGCGCTGCCCGGAACCCGGCCGGGTTTCCCGCACGGCTGTTCCCGGCAGTCGCTTCTCCCCCCCTTGCACCGCCCCTGCCCAGCACCGCCCTGCGGTGGGAGGCGGCGCCTTCCGGGAACAGCTGCGGTGGCAGCCCCCCCGCCGCGCACCGTGACGCACCGCACAGCGACCGCGCTGATTGGCCATCGGGGCGGGGCCGGGGCGGGGCCGCGGCAGTGCCGCGTTCCCATTGGTCGCTGGGCCGTGACGTCACACGGGGCGGAGCCCGGCAGCAGGAGGTTCGGTCCGTCAGCGCAGCCGGACGCGATCTCCGCCGGCACCGGGAGCACCGGGAGCACCGGAAGCACCGGGAGCCGCCGCCCCGCCCGCCCGCCGGGACCGCCGGTGAGCGCGGGGGGCGAGCGGGCAGACGCTGCTCGGTCTCGGGAGCCGGTGTCCCCGGAGCCGACTCGGGGACGGGGCCGCCCCGCGCGGGGGGGGCGGGCCGGGGCGCAGCGGAGCGGGGCGGGGGCGGGGCGGGCACCGCAGGGTAACGAGGGGGGGCCCATCCCGGCTGCCCCGTCGTCGGAAGCCCGAGCCCTGGTGCGGAGCCGGATGGTCCCTGTGGCTCCTCGGAGAGAGAAAAGCGGCGGGGCCGGAGAAGCTGCCGCCCACCCGGGTCCGCTGGAGCCGGGCGGGGCTGACGCGGCCCCGGGGCTTCGGGGTTGCGCTGCGGGACGGTCCCGTGCGCGGCGGGAGCAGCAGGGGGTCCCAGCGGTGAGGGTGAGCTGCCCTGGGCCTGCTCCAGAGCCCTCCCTTTGCACCTGCAGGGGCTGGGAATGGCCCTGGCCCTGCCTGTGCGTGACTCCTTTTCCAGCCTGAAAGTGATCTCTGTCATCGTCGCTCCCCAGTGGAGCCTCTTCTGCTGTTTCCTGTGGATCTGTTGGAGCTGCTGGAGCAGTGGTGGCAGAGGACAGGAGGGGTGTGGGCTGGGTGTCCCGTGCCCTGGGGTGGATGGTGACAGCGTCACTCACAGCTCCTGCAGTGGGAGTTCCACTGGGATGGGCCCTGGAGAGCTGTGATGGGGACAGCCGTGTGGGATGGTCGGGGAACTCGGCACCATGGCTGTGAGGTCTCCCAGAGCCGTCTCCCTCCCTGTGTCACAAATCTCTTCATCACTGTGTTCCACGTCTAAGACTGGCTTTGAAATCGCTCCAGAGGAGTAGAGCCAAGTTCTCACAGCCTTTCCAAACTGGCTCTTGTGCTGCGGGAGCAATTGGCTGCTGTGTCAAACAGTTTTCCATCAGGCTGTTGATTGTGTGGAAGCAGGGGCAGCGAGGGGCTCTGAAGTGTTATTGATGGCATCCGTTGTGACCCTGTGATGCTCCTGCTGTTGATGATGTGGCCTTTGCAACACTGTCAGTGACTGAGCTTCATCCTGTTTGTGTCCCTGCAGGGGACACAGAGTCCATGGTCCTTCCAAGGCCTCTCCAGTGACTCCCCTGTATGTGTTGCCCCAGGGGTCATTCCTTGTTGTGGGGGCACAGGTGAAGGGTGTGTCCCAGAAATAAGAAAGCAGATGGAATGGGCAGTGGCAGCGTTGCTTCCAGGGCAGCCCTGTTGTGAGTGAAGCCGTCAGAACATGCAGAGCTGTCCCAGGCTGCTGGTGGCACCGCAGAGCTCTTGTGCTCTGCCCTTGCAGTGAGATAAAGAAAGGTGAACTTTAGCTCTTGAGCTACTTTTAGCAGCTCCACTCTGAGCTCTGGATAGCGTGTTTACCCCTGGGCTTGCATCATGCCATGCTTGGCCCTGGCCGTGTCGGCTGCTCCCTGGCTCTGTTCCAAAGGTGGAGGAGAGGCAAACCGCAGGGATGGGCAAGCCCAGTGGAATCGGAAAGGTTCAACCCTCAGATCTTTACCCCAGGCAAGGGAGGCTTCCTGGCGGTGAGACCGGCCAGGGAGAGGCTCCTGTGTGGGCTTCCAGGGCTGACAGGGTCAGAGCTTCCCTGACACTGTGACTGCTGCAGTGAGGAGCATCGCAGGGACCCCTTCCCTCCAGGAATGTTGGTCCTGCGTTCTGTGGATGCTGGGAGGAGCTGGAGCTTGGTGCTGTGAGCTGGCTTGTCCTGCAGCTGTTTGTGGCAGTGGGAAGTGTCTGGTTTCTGTCCAAGTGCCGCTGCCACACAGCAGCCTGGGAGCTTTGCTCTTGACCCCTTGGTGCTCTGCAGATTGTGGCTCCAGCACTGCCCTGAAATACCGGGATTGTGGCTTTCTTGTGGAACATCTGCTTGGATTAAGGGTCCGGATGTGGCATCTGGTTTGGTTGCTGCAACCTGACAGGGGAAAGTCTGTCTGCAAACTGTTTGGCACCAGGCATGGCAGGGGCCACCCGGGTGGCTGCCTCCTGTGCGGTGGTGCTGCGGCACCATCCTCGGCTCAGGGCTGGCAGGAGCTGGGCTGGGGCAGCAGCTGCTGCCATTTCCGGAGGGGCTGGTGCAGCCCCCCCTCCGCGGGGGTGCCGGCGTGTGGTGCAATAGGAAATGAGGCAGCTGAGCTCCCCGGACAGGCAGGGCACTCCCCGTGGGGATGGTGGGTTTTCACTCTTGCCTGGCCTGTGCATTTGTTGGGTTTTCCCCTCAACAGCAGCTCCATTACAGGAGTGGCCTCTGGGACTGAGTGAAAGGGCTGGAGCCTCAGAGCTGCCAGGGTGGAGGGAGCACTCCCCGAGCTACAGCAGCTGAGAACCGACCCCAGAGAGCTGAACCCTCTGCAGAATGGGGGCTCTGCTGTGCTGCCCCACACACAGCCTGGCCTGTGGCTCACGGCCTGGATGGTCCCAAAAGCTGCATCACTGAAGGAGCATTTGTTGTTTGCTGAATCTTGCATGGGTAGTGTCTCTCATCCTGTTCACTCATTGCTCCATTGAAAGCAAGTTTGACTCATGTGGACTTCCCTGAGGATTGCACCAGAGGGTTGTGGTTCAAGGTTAATGTCCAGTGGAGGCTGCTCCTGCCTTTGAGGCTGTTCAGTGCTATGAAGTTCTAAAAACCTCTTTAACTCGATGTCAGGTGCCAGTGTCTGTCCCCTCCCTGTGCCTCAGCCTACAGAGGATGTTCCCCCTTTCTCTCCTCACACCCAGACAAATGGGGAAAGAGTCCCTGTAGCAAACCACAGGAGAGCAGGGCACGCTGCGATGCTGCGTCACTTGCTGCAGCGACCTTTAGGAAAAGCAAACCCTTTTCTGCAGGGAAGTGACTCTGCCTTCACTTCCCGGGCACAGCTGGAGTCCCCTCGTTAGTGTTGATTTTTATTGATACAAGTCATGAACTCGAAAATTGCTCCTTCCTTGTTTCTGTAGTTTCCTGGCAGTCTCCGCCTTCCGCACTTACTGTAAGCTCCACAGCTGTTTCCCTGCCTCCTGGCAGGGCTGGCCAGGAGTGCCTGCCAGACCAGATTACAGCTTCATTCCTACCTGTTGCCAGTGACCTACCTGCCTGCACCAGCCCTCCTGGAGCCCTGTGCCCCAGACTCGTGCCCTGCCTATCTCTGGTTCTGGCCGACTCAGTCCTCCCCAGAGGGATCACAGCTGGGTCCTGGCAGGAGGGAGCCGGGAGCCAGCTCTAAGCCACGTGTGTGCCCATCCCAGCAGGTCTCCAGAGCTGGCCAGGATGGCGCAGTGGAACCAGCTACAGCAGCTCGACACGCGGTACCTGGAGCAGCTCCACCAGCTCTACAGCGACAGCTTTCCCATGGAGCTCCGGCAGTTCCTGGCCCCGTGGATTGAGAGCCAGGACTGGTAAGGCCTTGTGAAACGCCGATGAGGGGATGTTTCTTGGGACACCTGCCCGCAGTGGCAGCAGGGGCCCGGGCAGGCTGGAAGAGTTCTGCCACTTTCCCTGGGCACCTGATGTGGCAGGACTGGCCTCCCTCCCTGTGACGCCAAGAGGAGTGGGACTGTGCATGGAGTGGGACTCTGCATCGTGTCAGACCCCGGACCAGAAACAATGGATGTGGCACTGAGTGCTCTGGTCTAGTTGACAAGGTGGTGATTGGTCAAAGGTTGGACTCAATGATCCTGGAGGAGTTTTATGACCTAAATGATTCTGTGATTCTGTAAACTGCACAGGGGATGGCAGGCGTGAGCAGAGCCCCCCTGCCCTCTGCTGGGCACCCAGGGCTCTCCCTCCCTCCTGCAGGGCATATGCAGCCAGCAAGGAGTCGCACGCCACGCTGGTGTTCCACAACCTGCTGGGGGAGATCGACCAGCAGTACAGCCGCTTCCTACAGGAGTCCAACGTCCTCTACCAGCACAACCTGCGCCGGATCAAGCAGTTCCTGCAGGTGAGGTGGGAAGTACCAGTTGGGCAGCAGAAGGTGCAGGGGGGAGCTGGTGGGAGTCCAGTGATTTCCTTGGCACAGCTCACCACCCGCAGCCCTAAAGGTTGTGGAGATCCCAGGGGTTGCCTCGTGCCTGCTAACCGTGAGGGTTTGAACCTTTACAGAGCAGGTACTTGGAGAAGCCAATGGAAATCGCTCGCATCGTGGCTCGCTGCCTGTGGGAAGAGTCCCGACTCCTCCAGACTGCTGCCACTGCAGCCCAGGTCAGTGGCCAGGTATCCCAGGGCTGCCACCCAGATTCCCGACAGCCAGGATGCAGCCTGGGTGCTCTGTGTGGGTGCTGTGAGTTGGATGCCCCCATCTCTCCTCTCACCCTCGCGTGAGGAGTGCCCTGACCCCTGTGTCACTGCAGAGCTGACACTGAAGTGAGCAGCCAGCTGCCCTGGCACGTGTTAGGGATGGGGTGAAGACCCTGCAGAACCTCCTCAGGGTGGGAGGGAGCATCCCCGTGTCACAACCCTGTCCTAATGCCCTCTTTGTCCCCTCTGCAGCAAGGGGGACAGGCAACACATCCAACAGCAGCTGTGGTGACAGAGAAGCAGCAGATGCTGGAGCAACACCTGCAGGATGTCAGGAAGAGGGTGCAGGTACATGTCTGCCTGGACACCTTCTGCTTTCCCCACCATGGTGCTTTAGTGCATTGAATGAATCCACATCTTTTGCCTTGCAGGATCTGGAGCAGAAGATGAAAGTGGTGGAGAATCTCCAGGATGACTTTGATTTTAACTACAAGACTTTGAAAAGCCAAGGAGGTAATGGCAGCTCATTAGCATCTGCAAACCACAGTGTGTTCCTGCAAGGAAACTTGCTGGAGGGTGTGTTCCAGCCTCAGCTCTCAGCAGGAAGGTGCTCGGGCTCAGGGCATTTGCATGGCAATTGCAGAAACCTGGTTTTTTGTTTCTGCCGCTCATGCTCCCCCTGGGAGAGCTGAACCAGAGTTCTGCTGTGAGCACAGCAGGGGCATGGGGAGGAAATGGTCTCTGTGGGTGTGGGAGAGCCACGGAGGTGTTTGGAGGCTGTGTCAGATTCCTCCTTGACTGTGTGTGTGTGGGGGGTGTGCTTTCAGGGCGCCTGCACTTTGCTGTGGGAGTGTTGTGTCACTTGGGAGGGCGGGAAGAGTCTGTGTGTGTGTGCCTGAAGCTTCTCACCTCTGCACAGACATGCAGGACCTGAACGGGAACAACCAGTCAGTGACCCGTCAGAAGATGCAGCAGCTGGAGCAGATGCTGACAGCACTGGACCAGATGCGCAGGGTACGTGGGGCATCCAGCCCTCCAGATCCCCTCAGGTGCAAATCCTCCTTCTTCAGGGTTGGAGTTTGGTGTTCCTGCATGGCCAGAACCAGAGCAGTGCTGGAAACACAGCCCTGGGCGACTTCTTCCTTGTCTGTGAATGTGAAACTGGCAGTCACAGGGTGCCGAAGGTTCTGCTTTCTCTCTTGGCAGGGCATAGTGAGCGAGCTGGCCGGGCTGCTGTCGGCCATGGAGTACGTGCAGAAGATGCTGGCGGATGAGGAACTGGCAGACTGGAAGAGGCGGCAGCAGATTGCCTGCATTGGTGGCCCACCCAATATCTGCCTGGACCGCCTCGAGAACTGGTGAGAGCTGGCTGGGGCTGTGTCTGCCTCAGAGCAGTGGCACTCACACACCTGCCATGGAAACAAGCTCTTTGCCTCTGGAAATATCCTTGCAAAATGGCTTCGAGTGCCTGCACGTGTCAGTGTAACCCACTGGTCAGACTGAGCCTTGATCGTGGGCACCAGTGCTGGAATGGTGTCCTGGTGTCCCCAGCCACAGGCCTGGGGGTTTCTGAAGCTGCTGAAAAGCTTCTGACCCTGGTGTCTCTGCAGAACTTGGGCATGTGCAGGTTTTGTTTGTGTGGCCTAGAAAAACACACTGGGCTAGGAGCCACAGACACTCTCACTTCTCAGCTGGTTTGGTCTCTGGCACGGAGAGCATCCCCTTGCTTGGGAAGAAAAGGGCTCTGCGGGCTGGGACTGTGCAGGCTTGGCAGCCAGAGTGAGCCTAGGTTCTCTCTTCTCCCCTAGGATAACCTCTCTTGCTGAATCGCAGCTACAGACCCGGCAGCAGATCAAGAAGTTGGAAGAACTCCAGCAGAAAGTATCCTACAAGGGTGACCCGATTGTCCAGCACCGGCCCATGCTGGAGGAACGGATTGTGGAGCTGTTCAGGAACCTGATGAAAAGGTGCCAAGGGCAGGGGCCATGGGCAGTCCCGGTCACGGCTGTGGGTGGAGGGTGGGCAGTGAGGTCTGACTGCTGTCCCTGTGCTGTTCCCCCAGTGCTTTCGTCGTGGAGAGGCAGCCCTGCATGCCCATGCACCCCGACCGGCCCCTTGTCATCAAGACGGGTGTGCAGTTCACCACCAAAGTCAGGTGGGTCACTGCCCCTGCAGGTGAGGGAGGGGAGCTGTGCAGGGAGGGTGGAGCAGGATCACTCTCTGAAGGAGATGCTGGTGCAGGTGCAGCCCCCAGCTTACCTGGGGAGCGCAGGTGCTGGGAGGGCACGGATCGCAGAGGGATGGATCCCAGCAGGCTGGAGTGCTGCCCATGTGACTCAGTGTAGGGCTGGCTGGCGCTCTGCCGTGTTCCTGGAGCCAGCTGGGTTCTGGTAAATCCCGCTGGGGAGGTGGGCGGTGGAAATGTCAGTGCATCCCTGGCCAGCTGCTGCTTAGGTGGGCTGTGTTCCCTGCCAGCCTTCATGGAGAGAGGCTGTTCTGACACTGGGCTCTGCTTAGAGCTTCCTCACCCTCTCCCAGCTGTGCCCCCGTCGCCCCCTTGGCATATGGCAGCCCCTGGTGCAGAACAGTGTGGAAGGTGTTTATTCAGAGCCTGGTGTAGGCAGTCAGCAGCCCAAACAAGATCCTCAGGGTGCTCAGTGGAATATCAGCACCTCCCCTGATCTGGGGACAGGTCTCAGAGCTGATGTGTCCCAGGCCTGTGTGCACATGGGCCCAGGGGCACTGGAAGAACTGGTCCATGCTGCTGGCTGCCAGCTATGCCTGGTGCACAGGGGGTGTTTGCATGAACAGGATGTTCACACTCCCTGTCTGCTGACTCTTGCAGGTTGTTGGTCAAGTTTCCAGAGCTGAACTATCAGCTGAAAATCAAAGTCTGCATTGACAAGTGAGTCCTGTGCTCCCCTCCCAATGGCACTGGGTGGAATTACTGGGGTGGGACTTGTTTCTGCTGCTCTTGGGTTGGGCTCCATCTCCACACCAAGGGCCAGTGTGACCCCCAGTCAAAGGGGAGGGTGCAGAGTGACAGTGGGTCCTGGAGGTTTGTCCCCGTGTTGGGGGACAGCCTGGGGGGCTCGTGGGACTCATGCTGGGATGCAGCCAGTGCTGCACACCAGCTTGTCTGCTTGGAGTGGGAAGGCCACAGCCATGACCTGGTGTGTCTCTCCCCTTTCCTAGGGACTCCGGGGATGTTGCAGCACTTCGGGGGTAAGTGCAATGTTTGTTTTGGTCATTTTTTCTCATTTCTGCTCTTATTCCTGGCAAACATCCTACTGCACATTCACTCTGAGAGGGCCCTGTCAGCTGCAGCCTGTCTTTTCTCTTCCCAGGTCCCGGAAGTTTAACATCCTGGGGACCAACACCAAAGTCATGAACATGGAGGAGTCGAACAACGGCAGCCTCTCTGCAGAGTTCAAGCACCTGGTGGGTACTGTGGGCTCCTGGGCTGCCCCTGTTGGGCCGTGTGCTGTCGGTGCAACTGCAGCCTGTGCCTCTCTCCACAGACCCTGCGGGAGCAGCGCTGCGGGAACGGAGGCAGAGCCAACTGTGATGTGAGTGTGGGGGGCCTCTGACAGGGGTAGCTGAGCCCTGCCCTGAGGTTGGGGGTCTGCAGGCATCAACTGGCACGTTGGCAGCTGCCAGGCCAGCCCCAAGCAGCAGCACTGGGCCTGTTGGCCATGCATCAGGCCAGGGGTGGGTGTCTCCTGGGTGCTCCATGGTGTCTCCTTCTGCCCCAGGCCTCACTGATAGTCACCGAGGAGCTGCACCTCATCACCTTCGAGACAGAGGTGTATCACCAGGGGTTGAAGATCGACCTGGAGGTGAGACATGGATCACTGCCTGTTGCTGCTGTGGGCCTGGGTGCAGAAGAGCTCTGGGACACGTCCCAGCCTGTGCTCACATCCTCTCTTTGCAGACCCACTCGCTGCCTGTGGTGGTGATCTCCAACATTTGCCAGATGCCCAATGCCTGGGCGTCTATCCTGTGGTACAACATGCTGACCAACAACCCCAAGGTAGGGCTGGTGTGGGGAGGCAGCAGGCAGGTGTTGGCATGGGTGTGTCCGGGGGGCAGAGGGAAGCTGTGAGTGGGGAACGGGGCTCGGGCAGGACCCGGCCCTGCTTCTGTCTCGTGTCCCACTTAGGGCCATGTGTTCCCTGGTGCAGAATGTGAACTTCTTCACCAAGCCGCCCATTGGGACCTGGGACCAGGTGGCAGAGGTGCTGAGCTGGCAGTTCTCCTCCACCACAAAGCGTGGCCTTAGCATTGAGCAGCTGACCACGCTGGCAGAAAAACTGCTGGGTAAGTGCTGGGTGACTTGGCTTGGTGTCCTGCCCGTCCCTGCTGTCCCTCGGGGTGAGTCCCCACCTGTACATGCCATCCAGGAGCGAGGTCCCATGTTTAGCAGAGAAGCTGTAATTTTCAGTTGCTTGGTTTTCTCCCAAACAACACAAACCTCAAGTTGCTCCCTGGAAAGGGTGTCTTTGGAAGAAAAGCTCTATTTAAATGTTCATGTTCCTGTTCTCTGCCAGGACCGGGTGTGAATTACTCTGGCTGTCAGATCACCTGGGCCAAGTTCTGCAAGGTAGAACTCCCTCTGTTCCCTGAGCACCTTCCCTTGGCTGTTCCCTTCCTCGAGCTGTGCTCACAGCCTCTCTGCCTTTTCCTCAGGAGAACATGGCTGGTAAAGGCTTCTCTTTCTGGGTCTGGCTGGATAACATCATTGACTTGGTGAAGAAGTACATCCTGGCACTGTGGAACGAAGGGTGAGCGCCAGCCCAGAGTCCTTGGCTGGGCTGGGTGTTGGGAGGGTCCCACAGGTCCCATTCTGATGGTGTGGGGTGCCTTGTCCAAGTGCAGGTGGGCTCTCTTGGGGTGCTTTTTGCTTGTTCAGAGTGAAACCCCACTAGGAATCCTTAAAATGCCAATAGCCAGGCTGGGTCCTGCTGCTGACCAGAGCTGGCAGGGCTCACATCCTGGAGGAGCTGCGCCTGTGCCCTGACACACCTTCGCTCTTCTCGCTTCCTGCTGCCCAGGTACATCATGGGGTTCATCAGCAAGGAGCGGGAGCGAGCCATCCTGAGCACCAAGCCCCCGGGGACCTTCCTGCTGCGCTTCAGCGAGAGCAGCAAGGAAGGTGGCATCACCTTCACGTGGGTGGAGAAGGACATCAGCGGTATGAGCTCTCCCCTCGGTGCTCTGGGTACCTGGCTGAGCATTCCAGGCTCTAAAGGAGGCTTGGGACCCCGTGATAAGACAGTTGTCCTTTGTTCTTGTCGCAACAAGCTCTCTGCCCGGGTTAACCCAGGTGGCCCTTTCCTGGTCTCTGCCTCTTGGGTGTCCCTGCCCACGTGCTGCCACTGGGTACGGTTGTCCGTGGCACTGAACCCAGCTGGCAGGCCCCAGTCCCCCACCCAGTCCGGGGTGCCTGGTAAGGCTGATCACAGCCTCAGGCCCATTTTGTCCTTGCTGCTCTGGGGGTGTCTGAGGGAGGCTCTGCCTTTGCCCTCTGCCAAAATTCTCCTTCCGTGCGCAGGGAAGACACAGATCCAGTCGGTGGAACCTTACACCAAGCAGCAGCTCAACAACATGTCGTTTGCGGAGATCATCATGGGCTACAAAATCATGGATGCCACCAACATCCTGGTGTCCCCACTGGTGTACCTGTACCCAGACATCCCCAAGGAGGAGGCGTTTGGGAAGTACTGCCGCTCTGAGAGCCAGGAGCACTCGGAAGCGACGGACTCAGGTAGTCGTTGACTTTCCGTGGCTCCTGTGTCACAGGGACAGCACTGGAAGGGCTGTCACCAGTCAGGACCCTGTGCCATCCCTGAAGGGCACAGCCACAGTGTGGAACCAGCTGTGGGGTCCCATGGAGTGGGGGCAGAGGGTGGGCAGTGCCTGTGCTCCAGGAGGAGGAGAGTGGGGTTCATCCTTGAGTGGCTGCTGACGAGGCTGCTCCCTCCTTGCAGGCGCTGCTCCGTATCTGAAGACCAAATTCATCTGTGTCACCCCGTGAGTGTTCCTGTGGGGTGTCTGTCAGTGCTTCGGGGGTGTTTGTGTGCTCAATCTCCCTTGAGGAGGGGTTGCCTTCCTTCCCTCCTCTGCCTGGGCTTTACCCATGTGCTGTGGGCCTCCCAGCCTGGGGTGATGGCAGAGGCTGAGCCAGGCTCCGGCTGCTGCCCAAACCACAGCCTGGTTCTTCCCCTCTGGGGCCCCTTTCCTCTGGAGAGCTCTTTCCTCTGGAGGCCTCTGGCATGGCCCAGCGGCCCCTCAGTGGGGAGAGGGGGTGTCAGCGAGCTCTGGCCAGGCCCTGACTCTGGAGGTTTCTGTGCTTTTCCTCCCTTTGACAGCACCTCCTTCAGCAACACCATCGACCTGCCCATGTCCCCGCGCACCCTGGACTCACTCATGCAGTTCGGCAACAGCAGCGAGGGCGCGGAGGGCAACTCGGGAGGGCAGTTTGGTGAGTCTGGGGGGGCTCCAGGGGGGCCTGGCTGTGGCCACGCGCGGGCCCCGTAACCCCAGCTGTGTCTGCCCGCAGAGTCGCTGACCTTCGACATGGAGCTGACCCCGGAGTGTGCGTCCTCGCCCATGTGAGGGGCTGTGCTGGCGCGCGGGGCCTCCCCGGGCTCGGCCTTCCCACCTCCAGAGAGGTCTCCTGGATTTGTCCCACTCGGCCATGGCTGCTCTGAGCCTGTCCTTGAGAGCAGCTGGGGGCCGGGTCTGTGCCCCCAGTTCCTTGCCTGCCCCAACGGAGCAGCCCCTCTTTGGGGTGGTGCCAGTTGTCTCTGGGGCAGGGGGATGAACCTTTTTCTATTTCCTTCCATAACAGTTTTTTATTATTTTTGCTCATTCAAGTGCCTATTTCCCTCCAGTTGCAGCTGCAGTTCCTACAAATGCTTCTGCAGCCCAGGGCTGGAAGCTGCCACCCTGACTGCCAGAACCCCAAACCCTCAAGACTTTATGAGCCCGGATTTGCAGAGGGGGTCAGCTGTGCAGTGGGGCCTGCCCTTCTGCTGCCCAGCACCTCCCAGAGCTTGCAGGGTGCAAGGTGGTCTCCCCTGTGCCTCCCCCTGCCCTGGTTTTGGCCAGCAGGACCAGCACAGGGCTCAGAGCTGAAGGTGGATGTACCTGGGCACTCCTGCCCTGCTAGGACACTGCTACTGCTGGACTCAGCCTGGGCTTTGCTGGGAGCAGGGAGGTTCAGGAGCTGCTTGTGCTTGTCACCAAATTTCTGCTGTGGGCACAGGGCACTGGCCAGCGCCAGCAGCCCTGAGCTCCTGCTGGAATGGCTGGTGTCCCTGTGGGGCAGAGGCTGCCTGGAGCCGTGGTAGTGCTGCCTCCCAGCAGTGGTGCCTGCATGTGAGCAGCGTTTGCATCTGGGGCCTGTTTTGGGACCTGGGTGTAACCACAGAGGCTGCCCTGGCCATGGTTGCCCTGTGGCCAGGTTGGGGCTGGGAGTGTGGCCACACTGCCCGTACTGTGAGTTAGACCTGTTGGACTCTGGGGAACTGCTGGAGCCAGGGTGGTCAGCAGTGGGGTACCTGGCTTGTCCCTTTCCCTCTGGCTTGTGAGGGGCCAGGCATGGGATCTGCAGCTTCTTGGGGGCTTCATGTGGCATTTCTGTTGGAGTTTGGCCCTCACATAAGGTGGCAGGGGGCAAGAGTTGAAGGGAGCAGGTGGATGTGGGGAGAGGAACTTGCCACAGGGCAGCGCATAATGGAGACGTGGATGTTATGAAAAGCAGGTGTCCTGGGTTTTGAGAGGTCAGTGCTTGTGGTCCTGCATTTACCACAATGAGGGGAGCCCTCCTGCCCTTTCCATGCAGTGGGTACACGGACATGGATGAGCAGTGGAGGGGAAGGGGAGGCAGTGGGAGAGCTGCCTCCCCCAATTGCATTGCAACCAGCAGGCAGGAAGCCAGAGGGGAGAACTCCTGGGGCTGTGGGGTCCAGGCCAGCTCCCCCAAACTGTATAGGAGCAGGATGGAGGGTCCATGGCTGGCCCTAGGCATGCTCAGAGGGCAGGAGGGCCCTTTGCCCCTGTGCTCACCGTAGCTGCCTCCAGCTGCAGTCCTTGGAGCCCAGGGCAGCATCTGATACTGTAAAAAAATTTTTATTTTTTTGTATATTTTATTGCTGTATCTACAGGCTTTAACTTTCCCCGAAATAAAGGCCCTGAAGCGACGTGCTCTGGGGTGTGAGCTCAGCTCTGCCTGCAGCACCCACCTGACCCCGCTCCGGGAACTGGAGCCTCAGTCAGCGAAACGCGGGGCTGGTGCCGCAGCTGCGGTTTGCCCCCGGCGTGAACCAGCTGCAGTGCTGCCAGCACCTGCCCGGCACGCGTGGGCAGCTGCCCCTCATCGGGGCCCACGGGGGGCTATGGCCACGCCTCAGCCCCTGTGGCTGCTTTCTCTGCCCCAGAGCTGTGCCCGGGTCTCCTCCGCTTGCGCAGAGGAAACGCCGGTGCCAGCGTGGGAGGACGGGCTGCGCTGGGGGCCTCTCTGGCTGCTCCCAGCCCAGACTACCTGGGGCTGTAGTGGGACCTCTGCCAGTGCCTCTGCCTGGTGGGCTCCGGGTGGAAGTGCCTGGGCTGGAGTTGGGGACAGCAGCTCTCAGGCTCTGCAGGGCAAGGGGTGGGTGGGTGTGCGGGGCTGGGAGCAGGGGCGGTGCCACTGCCATGTTACCCACAGAGCACCAACATCTCCACCCCTGTGGATCCCACCGTAGCACTTGCACCTGTGGCCCTCCGCAACACAACAGAGCACAGGATGGTTCCAGGGTTTGTGTTCTGGTGAGGCCAAGAGGGAGAGATTATTGCTCTGTCAGAGCAGGATTAGGGGGATTGTTCCACATGCGGGTCATGTGGAACTGGCTGTGCTGGGTTGTTCCGGGCGCTGGAGGTGCCCTGGAGCCTCCTCTGCCTTCCATGTACCCTGGAGCATCCTGCTTGGGTCTGAGCTGAGCACTGAGGCCATCACGTGTCCCTGCTCCAGGAACCAGCCCCTTCAAGACCATTCATTTCACTGTCAAACCAAACCAGAGCTCTGCACAAACCCCACAAACCTGTTCCTGCTCCCAAGGCAGCTGCATGGCATCTTTGCCTGCTCCAAGTGGCACAGCCCAGGGTGGGTGTGTGTGTGGGGGGGGGGGGGCAATTCACAGAGGAACAAGGCTCAGCCCATCCTCAGGGCCCCCATTCTCCTGCTCTAGCAGCTCCCAGCTCCCCTCTGCCAGCTGTGGGATGTGTTTGAAGACCCTGGAGTGAAGAATTTTCTTACCCGTCTGTAAACCCTGGGGTTGCCATAACCGTTTGGTGTCAGGAACATGGTGTTCCATCCCACACTCCTGCAGATCAGGGATTTCTTATCTCCCTGTGCCCACTGCATCCCTCTTGGAACCTGCCCTGCTCAGCTGGGGCCAGCCCTGAGTATCAGGATTAATGGGCTGCTGCTCCCATCTCGCGGTTCCTTCTGTCAATGCTCTGGTTGGCAGCAGGCTGGGAACTGCTGGAGCCTGATGTCCAGCAGGAGAAAGTGCCCAGGGAGGGTCTCTGTGCTGGGCTGGCGAGACCTTTGCAACATCTGGGGCAAGAGGACATTTGCCAACACCCTCTCCCTCTCCTGCTGCTCCAGCCACCTCTGGGGGGGCTGCAGCCCCCACTTTCTGCCTGTGCCGGGGTTGTTTGTGGCTCTGAAAGGAGGTCACGGGGTGGCTCTGCTCCTTGCCCAGGGCTGCAGCACAGCAGGGAGGAGCAGGAATGGTGTTGGAGCCAAACATGCAAACGGATTAGGGGTTTCCGTATGCAGATAATCGGCTTGGGACGCGGACACTTGCGTGATGGGCACGGGGCAGCCCCGTGGGGATGGGTGGCCACCTGGGAGGGCAGCCTTATGCCATAGGCAGTCTGGACTGGGCCCCGGGGGGGGGGCCCACATGCCCCTGGGGTCCTGGTGGCCCCCAGGCCTGTCCAGGTTGTGGAATATTGGCAGTTCCTTGGGAGTAAACTGGCAGACAGGCATTAGGGAGGCCATGGCTCAGCTGTGGCTCCAGTTCCAGCCCTGTTCCTGGGCCAAGCAACTGAACGAGCAGTGCTTGCAGCATGGGGGTGGGAGGCAAAGACCCCCAGGACCTGCTGGGGACCTGACTGAGGGTCTCCTCTGCCCTCCCAGGTGCTGGGCAGGGTCTTTCCATGGGGACATGTGCTGAGCTGCGGAGCACATGCCACCACTTCCTGAGCCAAAAGTCATCCCAGTCCCTGCTTCCAGCGCTCGTAACACAACAGTCAAACATTGCATCACGCTCAGACTTTAATATGCAGCAGAGCAGAGCCAAGCAGTGGCAGTTCCCGCTGCCAGGTGTGGCAGAGGTTGAACTCAGAGCTCCAGCACAGCGTGGTTCCCCAAAGTGGACCACCTGTGAGCCCCACTGGTGGCCATGCTGGAGGGACACAACCTGCCTGTTTCTCTACAGGCATCCCATCCTGGCTCAGAGTGCAGCATTGGGCTGTGGCAGCACCAGTGCTGAGGGCTCAGCTCGCCCTAGTGCGCAGTGAAGGGCCCTGGCCCTGGTGCAGCCACTGGACTGGGCTGACCCGTGGCAGCATGTTTATGGCAAGAGCAGCTAGGACAGAGCGGTTACTGTGGCAACCTGAGCTCTGCAAGGGAGAGCAGGGAAGCAGGGGGAGTGCAAGGATGCACAGGGGTTGCATGGGGATGTGGGGATGCATCACTGCAGGGTGGCAGGGCCAAGTCCTGCCCCAGTGTCCACGCTCTGGATGCCCCCAGCCAGGCCTGGCACTGGGGGTGGCATGAGACACTTGTATCTTCAGTCTGAGCTGGGCTGTGGGTGCTGCTGGGTCCCCTGTGCCCCCCCTGGGTGCAGCGGGACTGATGTGGGGTTCTGGTGCCCACCCCAGACCCAGCTGGGCTGTCGCTGCCCCAGGTGTTCCAGTAGCAGAAACTGGATGTTTTTTCCAAACTGGAGGAACTATGGAGGGAACAAAGAGCCTTTGCCCAGGCAATAGCGTTGCTTGGCTGCCAAGGCCAAGCTTTTGCTGGGTTGTTCCCAGCTGTATCTGAGTGGCTGGAAGCAGAAGGTTTCCTGTGGAAATTCCTCCTCGCATAAAATGCCATTTACCAGGTCTTTGCTGGAGCAGATCCTCCCCTCCTGCTGGCATGAGGCACCATGGGGCTGAGCCTGTGCCAGTGACAAGCTTCCTGGGTGCCCGTGGGCTGGCTGAGCCCTGGCAGGGTCTGTGCTGCTGCCCTGTCCCTTCAGCCGCTGATCCCGCTCTCCACAGGCTGCCCCTCTCACCAGCACCAGGGTTGGAACCCCATGGGGCCCATCTGGGCTGGTTCTCCAGTGGGACCTTTGTGGGAAAGCACAAAGCTGTGACTAATTTTGGGATTCGTCTGTTTTGCATTAGCTGGGCTGGATTATCACATAAGGGTTTTGTGGCCTCACCACAAACCTGGGAGTGTGAGGGACCCAAAGCAAGGACAGGGTGGGGCTGGGGTCCTCCATATGAACTCCTGCTTCCCAATAAACTCGAGGGGATGGAGCTGAGGCTGTGTCCTGCCTGCAGGTGACTGTGGTTGGGTGCTTGTGCCTTGTCTGAGCACTGAGCACTGCACCCTGCACATCCCAGGAGCAGCAGGGAGGGTTGTGGAAGAGCCTTGCATACCAGATGTGCCAGGAGGGCTTTGGGGCAGCAGCCAGAAGCCTTGGGACCTCTCCAGAGCTGCCTAAATAAATGCTTCCACTCCTGAGAAATAATTAAGACCCTCAAAATGCCACTTAGAGAGGAAGGCTACTCTCTCCCTGCACTCCTTTCGCTCCTGCTCCAAACACAGGGGCAATTTTCTAGGAAATCACTTACTCAGCCCCAGGATCCCTCTGTCCTTGGAATGCACAGCGTCACTCAGCATCCTGCTGAGCTCATGTGAGGTGATCATGCGTCCGGCCACGGCTCAGCCTGGACACTGCTCACCTTCCCAGAGACTTTTTGAGACTTTCTGAGGACCAAAGAAAGCTGAGGCAGAGCTGGGGCTAAGTTGGGGCAGTGCTGGGGCAGAGCCAGGGACAGCCTCTCCATCGGACTGCTGCAGTTGTTGTTCTCCCGTTCTCTTCCTCCAGAAAGAAAGAATTTCTCTTGGGTAACATCCCCACCAGCCAGCTCAGACTTTTCCTTGGGACCTGTTTGAAACAAAACTGTGATTTGATTGTATTGGATTTTATTGGATTCCATTTGCTCTCTCAGCATGGAGCCCTCTCCACTTTCTCTCCCATCACTGATTTCTTTCTCCTTTTTTTCCCCCTTCCTACCAAAAAGGGGAGGGAGAAGGGAGGGAAGGGAGAGGGAACGGAGGGTGTTTTGTGTACATCTTCTATCTCTCCCAAGCACATGTGGCTGTGTGGGTCTCTGGCACAGGGAGTGCCACGTCCCAGACCCTCTGGATTTCCCTGGATCTGTGGTGCCCAGATGGAGCCCCAGCAGCCACAGACATTGTGTGTGACCTTGATTCTCTGGCCTGAGCAGCCGGTGCCCGGCTGACTGTGCCGATGGGTTATGTGGGCCAGGGATTGTGAAAGCTGTGTCTGCGTGATGCAACTCACTGGACTGAGAATGTCCCAGCTGAGCAGGGCGGGCAGGGACCAGGGCCCTGCACTACGCTCCCCATTCCTTTTGCTTTGTCTCAGTGGATACAGACAAAGGGAGCGTGGGAGCTGCTGGCCCCATGCTGGGCACCCGTCCCTATCTCTCTGGGGTCCCAGCTCACCTACCCTAAGAGGTCCAGAGCACCTCAGGAGCACTGGGAACTGCAGCCAGGGCTCTGCTGGCAGTGTCTCAGCAGCGATGGGTCAGACCCTGTGCATGAAACACTACAGAGCGGGTGAGCGTAGGCAGCAAAACATTTGGTGGGAGATAGGGACTGCTTGGGCTAGAGTCACTCATCCTCCTGGGCTGTCCCGTTCACTGCAGCTGCTCTGGGCACAGAGCAAGGCTGGCGGGGAGGAGGTGAGTCAGAAAGCACCGGTTTGTGGCTGCCGTTTGTATGGAGCAGGTGCTGTGCTGGTGCCTGCCCATCCCACAGGTGTTTATCTCTTGGACATGTGGAGCTGGACAAGGCAGTGAGGAGCTGGAGCTGGAGCTGGAGGACTTTAGTACAAAAGCAATGGAGAGGTGGGAACTTGGGGCTGTGCTCTGACGCACTGGCCAAGCGATTTGCAATTGCCAGTGCATCAACTGTCTGAGAGCAATTCTGTTCCAGTGCTGGCACAAGGAGAGATGAGCCCATCCCTCCCAGATTCCCAAGGCCAGAGCTGGGTGCTCACCACCCCAGGCAGGGTCACCTGTGCTTCTACCAGCCCAGAATGGGACAAGGCCCTGGGCCGGCTGAATTTCCCTCCGGAGTTTTTTTCAGGCCACAGAAGATGAACTGGTAATGAAAGTGAAAGCCCGGGAGATCCCATGCGGTGGGTGCGAGCGCTGGGGCAGAACGAGCACACCCAGTATTGCTTCCTGCCGCCACCCCTGCCCATCACCACGCAGCAACTCCCTGCTCGGGGTGTCTGTCACCCGGGATGCCCCCAGGGTGCCAGTGCTGCCGGGAGGGGTCTGCTGTGGGTGGCACCTATGCAAGAGCACCTCAGGATGGTTTTCTCATGGCCACTGCCACCTTTCTGTGTTTGGGCTACCCCAGAGGAGCCAGCAGTGCCTTGGGTCTCCTCAAAGCGTGCAGGGGATGTGGCAGCTCAGGAGAGGTGGATCCTGTCGCCTCAGGTGCCCGAGGCTGCGGCACCTTGGCTGTGCACATGGCCACGAAACATCAGCCCGAGTCTGTGGCAGGAGTGGACACCAGGCAGCCACGGTCGCTTCACACGGAGGGCCCAATGTCAGCACGAGGCAGCCCCGCAGCCATGTCTGCGGCCACCGGTTTGATCACTCCTACTCCCAGCACCGAGGCCCGGTGCTGCTTTGGGCTTCCCCGGTACTTAGTGCTAAACTCCGGTGCTAGTTTGTGCCTTGCCAGAGTCGATGCTGAAGCCTGTAGCTGTTTTGGGCTCTGTCCGTGCCCGGTGCTGGTGCCCGGTGCTGGTGCCCGGTGCTGCTGCTGTTACCCAGTGCCAGTGCCGTTACCCACTTCTGGCACCCTATGCCAAGACCCGGTGCTGGTGCCGGTGCTGGTGTCATTAACCCAGTGCCATTACCTGGCGCCGTTACTCAGTGCCCGGCACCGGTCCCGTTACCCGGCGCCGTTCCCGGTGCCCGGTGCCGGCGGGGGCGGGCAGAGGCGGAGCCGCGGGGGGGGCGGGGCGGTGCGGGCTGTGCCGGGGCGCTGGGGGGGGGCGGCGGAGCCGAGCGCCGGGAGCCGCCGGAGCAGCGGAGCCGCAGCCGCCGCCGCGGCCGCAGGTGGGCGCGGAGCCGCCATCGCCGCCGGGGCCGGGCCGGGGTCCCGTTCTCCTTCCGCGGCGGGGCCGGGCGGGGTGCGGCGGGGCCGGGGCTCGGGGCGGTCCAGTCCGCGCTGCGGGTGTTTCGTAACCCCGGGCGGGCGCAGCTCCCGGCGGGGCCGGGCCGAGCGCGGGGCGCTGCGGGGGCCCGGCCGGGCCCGCGGCCCCGGAGCGGGCGGTGGCGGCGAGCGGGGCCCCTCCTGGGGCGGCGGGCCCGTCCCGGTGCCGCGGCGCATCCCGGAACGGGGGCGCTCCTCTCCCGGCGGAGCGGGGCCAGTTCCCGCCTCCGGGCTCTGCCGGAGCGGCGGCCGCGGGGAGCGGCTCCGAGCCCTGGTCCCGGGCCGAGGGGAGGGTTCGGGACAGCGGGAGGGGTCCCATGCAGCGACGGGGGCGGGGGTCCGCCGCAGGCAGCACACCGAACCGGGGTGGCGGTAATCCCGCGAGCCCCGCCGCTGGCGGTGGGACACGCGGTTCCGCTCCGCGGGGCGGGTGGGATCGGTCCCCGGCGGGAGGCGGGAGCGGTGACACCGCGGGGACCGCAGCGCCCGGTGGCCTTTCACCCAGCTCGGGCGCGGCCGGTGACTGGGAGCCCGGGGGAGCCGCGGCCACCTGTCCAGCGGGATACGGAGCTGTCAGGGCTCGGTGCCCGGCCGGCCCCGGGCAGCTCCACCGAGGCACCGCGCGGCTCCGGGGGTCCCGTGCCCGGCTCGCACCGGCACTACTGAGCGCACCCTGTGGCGCCGTGACACTTCCAGTGGCAGTCGTGGGCCCGGGTCGTTGGCTCGTTCGAGTCTCCGTGTGCCGTGCTGAGCGCCCCGTGGCACAGGGCCGGGGACAGGCAGTGACCAGCAGCAGTTCATTTGTCGGGTCTGGGGCACGTTGCAGTGGGGAGGCAGGGCTGGGCACAGGGCAGGGCCGCATGGCTCGCCTGTGGCAGGGACATGGCACACGATGTCCCTGGCTTGTGGGTCACCTGGTTAGAGCAGGACATTCCTGGCCCTGGGCTGTCTCAGTCACCTTGTTTCCCCATAGCGCTTGTGCCTGCCCCCAGAACAGCCGGAGCCCCAGCAGCAGCATATATGAGGGCAGTTGGTGTGGGCACCATGGGGTATTCTAGAGAGCCTGTCCACCACCATGGGCACTGGGAAGCAGCCCTGCACTGCAAGAGCTCTCCGCTCCGGGTCCTGACTTCAGGAGGACAGCCCCAGGCCCATGGTGGGGAGCATGGCCCTGAGCTGGCTGCAGCTGCCGTGCTCCCTTGGAGTGATTTTGAGCCGAGGTTTGCTGTCCTGCTTCAGAGGTTTGCACTTGCTCTGTGACCGTGCTGTAGGAAGGTTTGCTTGGGTCCAGTGCCGAGCCTGGCTGTGCCCTGTGTGTGTGGCTCCAGGTGAGGGGAGGCATTGGAAGTGTCAGGGTCGCTTGCCCCGGCCCTGGTGCTCCTGAAGCCTTCGGGATCACAGCCTGACCTGATGTGCTTCCAAGGTCCTGGATGTGAGGATGGAGACTGTCTCCCTAGGTTCTATAACCTTTCCTGGGGAGTGGCTCATCCCTTGGGCTGGGGAGGGCTGGGCTGGGACAGGCTGTGTGGTGGGTGCAGCACGAGGAGGAGGAGGAGGAGCTCTGGTTCAGGTTGAGAGATGCCAACAGCCTGTTCCCCAGGGACAGAGGAGAGCTGGGCTGGGAGAGGGGTGTGACGGGTGGCTGTCACCCACTCTGCATTTCGTGGCGCCTTGACAGTGTCCTCCCTCAGAAGTATTTGGCCCCTGCAGTTGTCACTAGAGCCACCTTGCTGGCTGTGCTGTGCCTGCCTAGTGCTGAGGCTGATGTTTGGAGCAGGACAAGGGATGCTGGCACTGGACAGGGAGCTGCAGTTGTGGATGCTTGGCACAGGGCACACAGAGCCTCTGGAGGGACCTTCCCCTCTCACTGCAGGGGAAGTGCTGACTCCAAAGTGTCTGCAAAGGCTTTGCCATGGGGTTTCCCAGCTCTCTCTCGAGTGATAGCAAAACCCAGATACTCTGCTTGCAAAAAATCCCTGCTCCCTGCACTCGTCCATGGCGTGGGTGGAGAGCGGTGACTGTGCTGGGCCGAGTACAGTGAAGCGGCCCCGTCAGCTGGGAAATGACTTTCTGGTTTGCAAGGAATGACTGTGAACTGGGCTGCGTTCAATGGGCTTCATGGCAGCCCTGGGGAGCCGGTGGGAACCCTGGCACAGCAGGGGAGTGTGTGGGGCGAGTGGGACCTCCGTCCCATCAGCATCCCCTGGATACCTGCGCTGAGGGCCACGTCCCTCTGGCCGTGCAGCTGTGGCAGCTCCTAGTGTCCCACACACTGTGGGTGCTGCTGTCAGAGCACCCTCCGTGGGGCAGCCAGGGCATGGGGGACGAGGGCAGGGGTTCTCCAGTCCCTGTCTCACTGGGACAGATCAGTACTCAGCTCTGAGGCTGCACAGGCAGCTCCAGCCTGGGAGGCTGTGCCGGCTGCTGGCTCCGGGGCTCCGGCACGCTCGGGGAGAAGTAGCCTCGACAGCTGTAATGTTTCTGTGACATGCCTTTCCTTTCATGGGGTGTCTATTTTGCAACCCCCAAGTGTTTTGATCCCAGGAGGAAGGGGGCGGGGGTGTTTACCCTGGCACCGCGTGGCTGGTGCAGGGATCCAAGTGGTGCTGGGCATGCCTGAATTTTACATGCAGCAACAGTTCTAGCAACATCTGCTGGCTGATAAAAGGTAGGCTGCTGCACGCCACTTCTCCCGCTGTGTTGGGAAACATCGAGGGGGAGGCACTGTGAACACGGCTTCCTGGCTGATAGGGCTGAGCTGACTTGCTGATAAAGCAGAATCCACCCATCTGGCTGCACCAGAGGGGCTGGGAGCACTGGCTGCTCACAGGCACTTTGTGCCCGGTACTTCCTTGAGTACCAGCTCCCGCTTCCCACCGTGCTGGGAGTGATGGGCTGCCAGGCAGCTGCTCACTGGGCTGGGGCAGCCACAGCGGTGTAGCTGAACCCGCAGCATGGTCACAACCCACTCCTGGTTCAAAGAGTCACTGGTGAGTTTTGCAATCTCCATTTTCCCTGTAACTTTGTGTTATGAGCTGTAATTTCTGGTTTATAGCAGAGTTCTGCTGGGGAGGGAACTGGGGAAAAGGTTGGTGCTGGAGAGCTGCTGCCTTGAAGAGCCAGAGTGGCATCAGCTTAGCCCTGTCCACCATGTGTGGGGTACTTGCTCTGTCTAGCCTCTTGTCCCTCTTGTTTAATGGCCCCACAAAGCCTTTAGAAGAGAAAGAGGCAGCTCTTGCTGGCAGCTGTGAGCCCTCTCACCAGCTGAAACTGCTATAAAATGATCTTTGTCCTGTCTGGTGTGAACACCTGGCCCTGGCTGCAGCCCCGGGGATGCAGCTGCCTTGGCCCCACTCACGGAGATGCTGCGGTGGGGCTCAAGGTGCAGCCCAAAGGCAGGGGCTCTGCCCTGGCACTGCCAGTGGCTGCTGTTGCTCCAGGGGCTGCAGAACCCATCCCAGGGCCAGGAAACCTGAAACCCAGCTCTCCCACCTAGACATGTTTGTGTGCATGTGGATGCATGCTGTGCTTCACCCTTGCCTGGGTTTGACTGAAAATTTTGTTGCACAAACTATTGGTGTTTTGGTTGTTTTATTCTCTCTCTGACTAGTTTCCCTCCTGCCAACATCCCTGGGTGTCTCTATATCTCCTCTTCCAAAGGCAAGGCTTTACCCCTCTCCATCCTAGAGAGCTAGTGTGAGAGCATCTCCATATGCAGAGCTGCTGCAGCTGCTGGGAATGAACCCTGGGAGGGGGGGGGATGCAGGGGCTGCTCTGGTGTCCCTTTGCCTGTCCCTGCTCACCAGCCATCCCAAAAGCCTGTCCCATGCCATGCTGGCTGGGCTGGCCCTGCAGGATGGCTGTGCCAGTGGTAAAGAATCTCCTGCCCCATGTCCCCAGGCCCGCGGGGAGCAGGAGCGTGGTATCAGTCGGATGTGGCTGGAGCAGCACTTGGTGCCTGCACTGCCCACATCACCCCCAACCCACCTGGGTCCTGCACAGAAAATCCAGCCTGGCTGTGGCTGGATTAGTGCCATTGTGTGTGCTCACTGAACCATGGCAGAGAAAATGAAATTGTGTCTCCAGACCCCAATCAGGACTAATTCGATGCTGAAATGAGCTTAATCCTCAGGTCCTTCTCCCAGCCCATCCCTCCTGGACTGGTGCAGGTCTGAGCAGGGATTATCACTGAGCCAGGGGCTGTGCTGGATGTGGCCTCAATGCTGGGGGCTGGCGCAGGACCTGTGGGACCCTGGGGCTGTGCCCTCAGTGCGGTGTTACAGGGGCTTGAGGTGGGTTATTATTAGTGTGGAGGGAAAATCCCTTCTTTGAGTTCCCTGGCATGTCCCCTCCCAGGCAAGGGCCAGAGCCTGCCTGAGCAGGGATGCTGCAGGTGGGCAGTGGCTGTGTGCCTGCCCCAGGATTCCTCCACCAAGCCCAGGGGAAGCCCCAGGACGTCAGAGCCAGCTGTGCCAGCCCTGCTGTGCCAGCCCAGAAGTGCCACACCCGGTTAATTCGGCTGCTTGGCCCCAGGGAGCCAGGAATACTTAAAGCTCTGCCTGGCCTCTCTAATCCTGTCTGGGGGTTTATGGCAGAGGCAGCACCGATGCTGGCGGGGATTGGGCTCCCCATGGCGAATGTCCTGCAGGCTCCATGCAGCTCATGGGGCTGGTTGGGTGCTGCACGGTGTGTCCTGCCCACCAGTGCTGGTCCTGCTACATCCTCAGTGTCTGGGGGAATCCCACCACTGCCAGGACAGCACCTGTATCTGGCTGTGGCTGCCCCGGGGCGGCTCTTGGTGCACCAGGGTGGTTTTTCTTTCACGGTCCCACCCCTTGCATTCAAAGGATTTTGCTGGGATTTTGTTTGGTATTTTGGTGGTTTTGGTTTGACCAGGTTTCTAGGCCTCTGTGGTTGGAAGAGGAAATCTGAAGAGCAGAGAAAAACCTTTCCCAAGGATGGCAAGTGCTGGCAGGCAGGCACAGCCCCTGGCCTGTGGTGTGAGCAGAACTGTTGGCAGCCCCTGTCCCTGATCCCTGAGATGCCTGTCCCTAGCTGGGGCACCTCTGCCTGTGAGGGGCTGGTGTCCCCCCTGGGCAGCATCAGGTCACATGTGAGGTTTCCTTGTTCCTGTAACAGTTCGAATTCTCCATTTTTGGTTCCCAGAGTTGCCGGGACACCCAGCTGGTCCTGGTGCTACTAGTCCTACCTCTGCCCACTGTTTGTGCAACCCATTGCCTCTGCCCTAGGGTGGCACATTTTGTTAACAGAGCCAGCATTACCTCCTTCATGAGCCCCACAGTGCCTGGCCCCAGATGTTTCCAGCGTGGGCTGGGGCACTCAGCTGCCTCCTCCCCGATGGCGCCAGGGTGAAGCCGTCGGCTGCTACCACTTTCTGTGGGAGAAAAACAAACCCCATCAAAGCACAGAGCTTCTAGAAGGAGCTCGCTCCCGTGGCGGCTGCTGCCTCCCAGCCAGAGCTGGAAACCACAGGCTGGTGTAAAACATGCGAGCAGCCCTGGGCCCTCCGTGCTGACTCTGCTGTGCCCCAGTGCCCCCAGCCCTGGCTACAGCAGGCCTGGGTCTGGGGGCTGTGAGCAGGGCCTGGGTCTGGGGGCTGCTCACCAGCACCTGGGTGTTCTCGGTGCAGGCTCTACCCCAATGCCATGCGCTGTAGGGGTGTGAGCAGAGCTGGGGGGTGCAGATGAGTGGGTCCTGCCTCCCCCCATGCCAAATTCCTGCACTGGTTCCTGGCGTCCCATCCCTGGCTGCTGGCCAGTCATGGGGGCTCACGGGGGTCAGCACTGCCAGTCTGCTGGGGACAGAGGCTGTGCTCACTCTGGCACCAGGGAGGTGTGTGGGGCCGAGCAGGAGGGTGTGCTGGCCCCGCTCCCCAGCCGGCACCCCACAGGCAGCCGAGGCAGAGGTGGCTGCCAGCAGCCCAGGGCAGGCTGCCCTGCGCAGGCAGCTGACATTTTGGAAGGAAATAGCTGCTCTCTGCTCCTTCCTGTAGTGCGCAGCCAGCGAAACGGCCGCCTGGGAGCCCGGCTGTGCCGGCAGCACCAGCCTGGAGCCGCGGCCGGGCTGCCCCGGGTTCCGACACTGGAGGGGTGCGTGGGGCAGAGCGGGGTGAGTGCGGCTGCAGGACGGGGCACCCCGCACCAGGCTCCAGGGGTTCCCTGGAGCGAGCCGGGGTGGGCAGGGGGCCGGTGTGGGTGGAGGGGTGGGTGTCTGTGTTGGTAGAACCAGAGCCCTTGCGTGTGCGGAGCGGCCGCTCTCGAGTGCCCTCCCCACCGTCCCCCGGGCTTGGCTGGGGGCTGGATCCTGCCCTGGAGGGACCTTGCTTGTGGCTGCCCACCTTGGGGGCTGCAGGAGACCCTCCCGCCGGGCCTGCCGCGGGCAGGGGCAGCGCTGGCAGGGGCAGCCCCGGAGCCCCCCGGCGGCACCACCGCGGGGCTGCGGGTCCGGCCCTGCGGCCGCGAGCAGGGCCGGCTCTGACCTGGAAGCGATCGCGGGCTCCCGGAGGTGCCGAGAAACCACGTGTCCGTGTTTACTGCGGCGGGAGGCGCAGCGGGCGCAGGGCCGCCGCCGGAGCCCAGCGCCGGGCCCCTGCCAGGGCAGGACAGCGCTCCGGAGAGCCCCGGGCCGGGAGATCGACGGGCGAAGGGCAGTGCGGGAGCCGCCGCGGCGGAGGGGCTGCGTGTGTCCGGCGCGGGAGTGGGGTGGGGGGTTACAGCCAGAGCCTTTTGCTGTGGTCCCCCCAGGGCTTTGCGTGGCCCTGGGCCCCTGTCTGGTCCTGCAGGGCATGGGACAGGGTAAGGGACTGCTGTCGAGAGCTGTGCCAGCACCATGGCAGGGGTGTCCTGCCCTCGGAAAGGTCCTCGGGATGGCTGTGTGCAGGGAGCATCCCGTGGCTGATTGCAAGGAGCATCCCGCGTGAAGCATGCCCCAGCCCCAGGGTGACTGCTGCCCGTGTCTGGGTTTTGCCGTGCCCATGACACGTGAGAAAGTGCCACTGCCGGCCTCACCCCGTGAGGCATTTCCCTCCTTTTGTCTGCCCACGGATGTGCTCCGGCTCTCCTGCAGCTTGGGATCTGTTGCTGGTGCCAGCCCGCTGCCACTGTGGTTGCAACCCTTCCCCGCTGTAGTCACATCAGTCCCCTGGCTGTCCCCAGCCCCAGCGGTGCTGCCAGCCTCCCCCACCATCCTCTTCCCCAGTGCTGTCTCCAGCCCTCTGAGAGCCCCTTTTGGGTGGGTTTCATGGATTTTACATTGGGTTTGGCAGTGCCTCCCCATTGGCAGCGGGGAGTGGGTCTGTCAGAGGCAGAAGCAATGACTGCTGGCGTCTTCCTTCCTTTGCACGGTCCCTGTGGTGCTGGGGTCCCTCCCCATGGCACTGGGGTCCCTCCCCTCAGCCCTGGTCCTACCCCGGGAAGCTGCTGCCTGTGCCTCTTTGCAGGCGATAAGTCTCCGGTGAGCGCGTCGCTGTGGCTTGTCGAGTGCTGCTGGTTAACCGAGCTGCAGTGACGGGTGGGTTCCAGCTCGCTGCCAGCGAGTAAATGCAAAGTAGCCTAAACCACTACAATTATCTGCCTGTTGCAGTTGTTGGAGTGCACGCGGGGCTGGCGGCTGCAGCACAGCTGACCCGTGGCAGCGCTTGAGGCTGCGGTGGCTCTGCCGCGGTGCCGGAGCCACGGAGAGCGCCGGGGCTGATGGGCTGGGTGGTGACACTGAGGTGGTTGAATACCAGTCTCTGGGCACAGGGGTGAATCCATCCTCGGCTTCCCACCCCTTGGGCAGCCAGTGGTGCCACTGGAGAATGTGGTGCTGGAGAGTGGTGCTGAGCATGGTCCAAGCCAAGGCAGTGGCTGCGAGCAGCAGCTGGGCACAGAAGGCAGGGCTGCCTGGAAAAGCTGGCAGTGGTGGCTCTGGCTGCACAGTGGGACCATGGTGCTGCAGCTCATGCCAAAACTGAGCTGCTGCCCAGCCTTGCTGGGTCTCGGGGCCAAAAGCCTCATCTGCTCATGGCAGGGAGCACTGGCGGCTTGTGCTGGGGCACTCAGGGCACCCTGCAGCCCACAGGGAGGTTTGGTTTGTCAGTCCACAGGTGAGACACAGGAAACCAAAATGAGGTGCCTGCAGAAATGTCCACTGCTGCATTGACAATGCCCATGGAGGTTGTGCCCAAGCCTGGCACGAGTGGTGTTTTGGGGCACACACCAGGTGAGCAGTGCCACCATAGGTGGCTGCATGCTCCCTTGTAGAGGCAGATACGATGCTGGTGCTCCTGCTCCCAGGCTGGTGCTGGCCGAGCACAGTGCCTGCTGGCTCACCACAGACCAGCTGGAGACTCGTTGCTTAACAACACACTGGAGTGGAGTAGGAAGTGTTTTGTCACCACAAAATGGGAAGAGATCACCATTTTCTCGACAGGCAGGGCAGCATCTGTTTGCTCTGTGTCCATGCAGATGTCCTTGCAGTGCTGGGGACTTCATTTTTTTGTGTCGTGATGGCACCGTCGTGGCCATGGCTGTTCCTGGCCCCGCCACCACTGTCCCTTATCAAGCGTCCTCAATTTCCAACAGCAGCTTGTCCTGTTATTGGCCATCCCACCTTTCCTTTCCTCCTTGCTGGCGTTCTTATGCCTCCCCAGGCTCCTCCTTGCCAGCAGCATTTCCAGCTTGGTGATTTCTGTGAACGTGGAAATGTTCCTCCCATTTTATAGGGGAAAAATTCATTTTTAGCCAGCTCTGGGTTATTGTTCCTCTTCCTGCTCAGGGGCGGGTGTGCCGAGCTCAGGGGCTCCAGCTGTGGCTGCTCCTCTCGGACCCACTGCCTCTGTCCCGCAGCGCGTGCCCCTGACTGGGGGACCGCACTGGCTCTTCTGGAGCTGTGTGGGCCATGGGGTATTTCTGAGGCTGAACAAAGTGCTTTGGGGAGCTGGGGAGGCACAGCCCCCACTGGCTCGGTCCTTCTGCTTGTCACCAACCAGTGCAGTGACCAGGTCCTGTGATGATCACTCGGCCTTGGGACATGGCGTGAGGCCTCACACCTCTGCCCAGGCCCTCCGTGTGGTGCCAGATCCCAGGCGGTTTGGGCGTGAGTGTATCTAAATGCTATTTACTGCTGCCTCCTCGTCTGGGGGGGCCTTGAGCACCATTGCATTACCCTCAAACACTCAGCCACAGGTGTGACTGCCCAGGGGATGCACTAGGTTTTAGTAGAGGTGCTGTCTCCACTGTCCCATCCCTGGCTGCCCCATGGGAACTGAGGCTGAGTGGCGGGTGGAATCTGGCAGTGCTCCTGCATGGAGCCAGAGCCGCCCCAAAACTGCTTTGAGAAGCTTTGTGCGTGTCCACCAGGACATAGGTCATACAGTGGCCCTGGGACCAGGGACCTATCAGGGTCTGTGGTGCCACGTGGTCCCTTGGGGCCGGGACTGCTTCTGCCCATCAGCACTGCCAGGGTGTGGGCAGGAGCGCAGGGGGAGCCTCTGCTCTGCGTCACCCTGGATTTCTGGCCAGCCCTCCCTCCCCTCAGCCCCGTTTCCTCATTTGCGTGGCCAGCGATGGCTGCGATCCCGTGGCACAGTGAGGGGAAATGAGAACCATGTGGAGAGGCCGCGCAGAGGCGCGTCCCTGGCCCCGGGCACCCCCAGGGTTCTTCCTAGAAAAGAGGGGGTGACTCAGAGCCAGGGTCTCCTGCCCCCACACACCCCTTCTTTCAGCCACTGGAGACGGCACTGGCAGCACCAGAGATTCCAGAGGCTCCTGCAAAGGAGAACGCGGAAGCTCCTGCAAAGGGTGTGGGGACAGCTGGGGCTGGACTCGGCACAGCACAGCGCCTGCCTGTCTGCCACGGGTGCCCTGACAGCCCATCTCCTGCAGGTGCTGAGCCATGGCGGTGTGGATCCAGGCCCAGCAGCTCCAGGGCGAAGCCCTGCGGCAGATGCAGGCACTCTATGGGCAGCACTTCCCGATCGAGGTGCGGCACTACCTGTCACAGTGGATCGAAAGCCAGGCATGGTAAGCTGGGGGTCCTGTCCCCAGGGGGGTGCTGGGCTTGGCAGCAGCTGCCTCAGGGGTGCCAGTAGGTGCCCCCCACCAATAGGCTGCCCTGATGCTCTCTGCTCCATGTGTAGGGACTCCATCGACCTCGACAACCCCCAGGAGAACGTGAAGGCAACACAGCTGCTGGAGGGGCTGATCCAGGAGTTGCAGAAGAAGGCAGACCACCAAGTGGGCGAGGATGGCTTCCTGCTGAAGATCAAGCTGGGGCACTATGCCACACAGCTGCAGGCAAGTAGGGGGCCGCAGGTGGGAGTGTGAGACTGGAGGGTCCCTGCCCTGTGCCTGGCTGAGGCTGTGCTCTCCTGCAGAACACGTATGACCGGTGCCCCATGGAGCTGGTGCGCTGCATCCGGCACATCCTCTACCACGAGCAGCGGCTGGTGCGGGAGGCCAACAATGTGAGTGGGAGCTGGCAGGGGTGAGGGAGAGGGTCCCACAGGGTTGGGGGAATGCTCAGGGGCTCCAGCATGATGAGGGGAGCAGCCCCGAGGCAGGGGGTGCTCTGGGTGCCCCCAGCACCCAAGGAAACAGGGAGGGTCCCCTTGCAGTGCTAAGCATGCCCCGTGCCCTGCACAGAGCCCCTCGCCTGCTGGCTCCCTGGTGGATGCCATGTCCCAGAAGCACCTGCAGATCAACCAGACCTTCGAGGAGCTGCGGCTCATCACACAGGACTCGGAGAACGAGCTCAAAAAGCTGCAGCAGACACAGGAGTACTTCATCATCCAGTACCAGGAGAACATGCGCCTTCAAGGTGGGTGGGGGGCTGAGGGGTGTGGGGCCGGGGCACTGGCAGGGCTGGCCCTAATGCTGTGACCTGTCCCCCAGCCCAGTTCTCCCAGCTTTCTCAGCTGGGCCCCCAGGAGCGCATGTCACGGGAGACGACACTGCAACAGAAGAAGGCGTCGCTGGAGGCCTGGCTGCACCGGGAGGCCCAGACACTACAGCAGTACCGTGTGGTGAGTGATGCCACCTGGTCCCCCGTGATGCTGTCCTCTGCTTCCTGTGATGCTGTCCCTGTGCCCCATGACACCATCCCACCTTGCAGGACCTGGCTGAGAAGCACCAGAAGACGCTGCAGCTGCTGCGCAAGCAGCAAACAACCATCCTGGATGATGAGCTGATCCAGTGGAAGCGTCGGCAGCAGCTGGCAGGGAACGGGGGCCCACCCGAGGGCACCCTGGACGTGCTGCAGACGTGGTGGGTGCCTGTTGGGGCAGGGCGGGAGGGGGTGCTGAGCTGCAGCACGTGCTGAGCCCTGCTCCCCTCAGGTGTGAGAAGCTGGCAGAGATCATCTGGCAGAACCGGCAGCAGATCCGCCGGGCTGAGCACCTGTGCCAGCAGCTGCCAATCCCAGGCCCAGTGGAGGAGATGCTGTCAGAGCTGAACGGCACCATCACCGACATCATCTCTGCCCTGGTCACCAGGTACTGGTGGGGTCTGGGTGGACTGCGGTAGTGGGTGGGGTTGGCCCTGCTCTGCCCACCCCCCCTGATCCTCCTGCCCCCCCAGCACCTTCATCATCGAGAAGCAGCCCCCCCAGGTGTTGAAGACACAGACCAAGTTCGCAGCCACCGTGCGGCTCCTGGTGGGGGGGAAGCTGAACGTGCACATGAACCCCCCCCAGGTAAAGGCCACCATCATCAGTGAGCAGCAAGCCAAGGCCCTGCTGAAGAACGAGAGCACCCGCAAGTAATGCCGGGGGCTGGGGGGGTGTAGTGGGGGGCTGGGGCTGCCAAGGCAGTGGGGAGCACGGCGTGGGGGGGCCTGCACCTCAGATGGCTCCCGGCCCTGGTGGTCCCCTGACCCCTGCATTCTGGTGGCAGCGAGAGCAGTGGGGAGATCCTTAACAACTGCTGTGTGATGGAGTATCACCAGGCCACTGGAACACTCAGTGCCCACTTTCGTAACATGGTGAGTGCCCCTCCCTCCCCTCGTGTGCCCTCATGTTCCCCTGTGTTCACCCTGGTGTCCCCATCTGTTCCCCTGTGCTCACCTCTCCTGTCCCTGCAGTCCCTGAAGCGAATCAAGCGCTCGGATCGCCGTGGGGCCGAGTCAGTGACGGAAGAGAAGTTCACCATCCTCTTCGAGTCGCAATTCAGTGTTGGTGGCAATGAGCTGGTCTTCCAGGTGAAGGTAAAGCCACCAGCCATGTCCCCTCTGTAGGCCCTTGGTGAGCCACGGACACCATGCCCACAGTGTGGGGCTGGGCTGGGGCCATAGGGTGCCCACGGGCGATGCTCCTGTGGTGCCCCACAACCCATTCTGGTCTCCTTCCTCCTGGCAGACGCTGTCCCTGCCTGTGGTAGTGATCGTGCACGGGAGCCAGGACAACAATGCCACGGCCACTGTGCTCTGGGACAATGCCTTTGCCGAGCCCGTGAGTGCCAGTGCCATGGGGGGCAGGACAGGCCCTGTTCACCCCAGGGGGCTGTGGGAGTTGGGCTCAGCCTCCTGAGGGGCTCCAGGAGTCTGGCTCAGCCTTCTGGTGGGACGTGCCCAGGGGCAGCAGGCAGAGCTTGGTGCTGACCTCTCTCTCTGCCCCCAGGGCCGCGTGCCCTTTGCCGTGCCCGACAAGGTGCAGTGGCCGCAGCTCTGCGAGGCACTCAACATGAAGTTCAAGGCGGAGGTGCAGAGCAGCCGTGGGCTGACCAAGGAGAACCTGGTATTCCTGGCACAGAAGCTGTTCAACAGCACCAGCTCCCACCTGGAGGACTACAGCAGCACCACGGTGTCCTGGTCCCAGTTCAACCGGGTGAGCAGCCTGGAGTCTGTGCGGGAGAGCTGTGGAGTGCCCCCAGTGCTTGTGCTGGGGGGCTGTATGGGGCATGTCCACCTGGGAGTCCCACAGTCCAGGTCCCTGAGTCTTTGCTGCTGCATCCAATGGCTTTATTGTGTAACAGCGGCTCCGAGGCTGGTGGCACGAGTGCTCATTTTCTGGGGATTTCAACAGGAAAACCTGCCTGGGAGGAATTACACCTTCTGGCAGTGGTTTGACGGGGTCATGGAGGTGCTGAAGAAGCATCTGAAGCCGCACTGGAATGACGGGTAAGAGCCGCCCTGTCCCGTGCTGCCCAGGCCAAGCCCCCTGCCCTGACGCCCTGCTCTGCCTAGGGCCATCCTGGGCTTCGTCAACAAGCAGCAGGCACACGACCTGCTCATCAACAAGCCCGACGGGACTTTCCTCCTGCGCTTCAGCGACTCAGAGATTGGTGGCATCACCATCGCCTGGAAGTTCGATTCCTGTGAGTGTGTGCCGGGTGCTGGCACCCCCAGACAGTGTCCCTGGCCCCCACCTTGGGCTTGGCTGTCTCATGCTCATGGGGTACTGGCAGTGCCATGGCAGGCACGCTAGAGCCTTCCTTGGGAAAGGGATGAGTGCAAGAGCCCACAGGATGCCTCAGCTGCCCTGTGGGGAGCAGCGCTGCCCTCACTCACTGCACCCATGGCAACACTGGGCCCGAGCACTGGCGAGAGCAGGGAGTGACTGGGCTGAACCCTCCAACCCAGCCCTGGGGACTGATGTGGGCTGTACGAAATGCAGTGACTCTGTGGTGCTCCCCAGTGCAGGGGTTTGAAGGGGTGGCCTGACCCCGTGCAGGAGTCTGCTTGATGCTGTTCTCATGAGAGCGTCCTTTGGAGGGTCGTGTGGCTGAGGAGCACCGCAGAACCCCACAGAGCCCCTGTGGCCAGGGAACTCAAACTCACCCCCTGTGTGTCTGGATGAGGCCAGACCTGCCTTGGGTTCACTGTGCCTCCTGCCTTATCCCATTTTCTGGCGACACATGCTTTGTCCTCAGCTGTCGCCAGGGGAGGGATGCAGCGTGGGACATGCCGTTTGCTCCTCGATGTGACCTCACAGCCTGTGTCCAGAACAGGACCAGGAGCCACCACTGGCTCTGGACATCACCATGGTCCTCGTTCTTGTCTTGCAGCTGAGAGGATGTTCTGGAACCTGATGCCTTTCACCACCAGGGACTTCTCCATCCGCTCCCTGGCCGACCGCCTTGGGGACCTCAGTTACCTTATTTACGTGTTCCCCGACCGGCCCAAGGATGAGGTGTTCTCCAAGTACTACACGCCGGTTCTCTGTGAGTCCACGCCAGGTAGCGCTGTCCCTTCACCCCATGTGTGTCCCCTCCTTTGTGCATCCAGCTGGCGTGGAGCTGGGGCTCACAGCATCCCCGCCCCCGGGGCTTGCACTGGCCCCACAGGGGCTCTGCAGCTGAAGCCCCCAGCACTGCCACAGGTTCACAGCATGAGCAGGATCCTGGGGCCTCAGCGCTGTCTCCTTCCCTCTAGCTAAAGCCGTGGATGGATACGTGAAGCCACAGATCAAGCAAGTGGTGCCAGAGTAAGTGTGACACCAAAGGCAAACCCTGGGCAGTGGGTCCCATGGGATTTCCCCTGTCGAGCTGGCAGGGATGACCAGCAGCCCAGGGCACTGTGGAGCTCAGCTGCCAATGGCCACATCGGTGCTGAGCCTTGGGAGACGCTGTTCAGAGGGGGTGAAAGTTTCCAGAGCGTGACTTCACCCCCGGGGTGCCCATCCTGTCCTGTGCCAGCACTCATGAGACCTGTCCCCACAGGTTTGTCAATCCATCAAGCGATTCTGCCCCTGGAGGGGCCACCTACATGGACCAGGCGCCCTCGCCTGCCGTCTGCTCCCAGCCCCATTACAACATGTACACCCAGAAGTAGGTATCCCATCCCCTGCCCCCATCCTGCTGCAGCCGGTCCCCTCCTCACCCCCTGCCTCTTGCAGCCCCGACCCCGTGCTGGACCCTGAGGGTGATTTTGACCTGGATGACACGATGGATGTGGCGAGGCACGTGGAGGAGCTGCTGCGGCGCCCCGTGGACAGTCAGTGGATCCCTCACGCCCAGTCGTGACGGGCAGGCACCTGGTCCCTCGCCACTGGCCCTGGCGCTGCGGGGACTGTGCTGTGTTTGTGTCTCTGTGCTGGGGGGGCGGCGGGTGGGCTCTGCCCCCAGGATTTGCTCCGTGCTGCCCTGAAACACAGGCTGGCGTCCGGCTCTTTGGTGTTTATGCCCTTGTATAAACGGCAGCGGATTTGTCGCATGGTTTTCCTGTATGTTCCTTTTAAGAGGCCCAGCTTCGGCTTTCCGCTTCCGCCAGCACCAGCCCCGCAGCCCCCTGCTCCCCCCGCGGGGCTGCTGGGGCAGGGGCTGGGAGCCCGGCCTCAGGTTTGCTTTCGCAGTCGTCACTAAGAATGTACGTGTCGCCTTCTTGTTCTCCCCCGCGGCTCTGTTCCCAGGGGTGTGTTGGGGGCATGGAGTGGAGCAGGGGTTTGGCCGGGGCTCCCCCTCGCCGGTGCTGTACTCTGCTCCACAGTGGCGGGGTCCCCTCCCCAACCTCATCTCCTCCTCTGGCCCCCAAGGATGCAGGAGCCCCTCCGGCCTCAGTGTCCCCTCCAGAGCCGCTGCAGCACGAGGGTGGCAGGGTGCAAGGGCACCCAGCGAGGGCAGTCGGGTGGGCAGGGGGTTTGGAGGAGCAGAGCCCTCTGCCCCCCACCTCTCCCCTTGCCGGGGCGGGAAGCTCTGGGGTCCTGGCCATGTTATTTTTCTACCACAGAGTAAATAAAGCACGGAATATTTTTATAACACAAAAGCTCTGGGTTCCAAGTGTGTCTTCCGGCAGAGGCAGGTCCCTCCAGGGGGCTGCATGCTCTCCATTTCCAGCTGGTGTACCGGGTGGATGCTGGGGCCAGGCCCAGCGTTTGAGGTCCCGGTCTCCGAGGGCAGGGGGATCGGGCTTCCCCTGGCACATGCAGGACGGATCCAGAAGGCTTTGCCTGGGCCAGGGGACTGCCCTAGAGAGCATCGAATGGGATGGGGATGGGGCTGGAGCCATTTTTGCAGGCAAAAAGTGAAGCAAACCGGACCAATTGCCCGGTTTTTCCAAAGAAGGAACTTCCTCTTGATGGGGGAGCAGGGGGTCCTGGTTCAGCCTGCCGGGCGGGGGTCTCCGGGGGTGCTGTGGAAAGTTGAAAATGAAAATAAAAGTAGAGCGGGGGGGG